>NW_025958031.1:0-44621 GCF_023159225.1 Perognathus longimembris pacificus | reverse complement strand
CAATCCGTCACCGAGACAAACTGAACAAAGTTCTGAGGTCGACCTTGTAAAGATAAGGATTCAGGTCTGTCTGCTGTTTACCTTTGCTCCTGCGCGCACTGCCCTTCTCTCCACATTTATGTGTTTGTTTGTTTGTCTATCTAATCTTTTGGGTTTTTATTTCTAATGAGGTCGACCAGTTGTCTATTTATTATTTTTTTTACTACGCATCAAGCTGCGCTGCTTGTCTTTGCTCCTGTGTGCTCGCGCACTCTCGCCTTTTCCACTTATTTTTATTTTTGATTTATTTTTGATTTATTTTGTCAATTTAAAAAAAAATACGCATCGTGCTGTGCTGTTTGTGTTTGCTTGAGTGCATTCGCGCGCTCTCGCTTTCTCCACTTTACAATTTTTTTGTTATTATTTATCTATTCCTGAGAGTTTATCTTATTTTTTATTTGTTTATTTAAATGAAGTCGACCAGTTGCCTGCCCTTCCTTCCATTATCCGTCACCGAGACAAACTGAACAAAGTTCTGAGGTCGACCTTGTAAAGATAAGGATTCAGGTCTGTCTGCTGTTTACCTTTGCTCCTGCGCGCACTGCCCTTCTCTCCACATTTATGTGTTTGTTTGTTTGTCTATCTAATCTTTTGGGTTTTTATTTCTAATGAGGTCGACCAGTTGTCTATTTATTATTTTTTTTACTACGCATCAAGCTGCGCTGCTTGTCTTTGCTCCTGTGTGCTCGCGCACTCTCGCCTTTTCCACTTATTTTTATTTTTGATTTATTTTGATTTATATTGCCAATTTAAAAAAAATACGCATCGTGCTCTGCTGTTTGTGTTTGCTTGAGTGCATTCGCGCTCTCTCGCTTTCTCCACTTTACAATTTTTTTTGTTATTATTTATCTATTCCTGAGAGTTTATCTCATTTTTTATTTGTTTATTTAAATGAAGTCGACCAGTTGCCTGCCCTTCCTTCCATTATCCGTCACCGAGACAAACTGAACAAATTTCTGAGGTCGACCTTGTAAAGATAAGGATTCAGGTCTGTCTGTTGTTTACCTTTGCTCCTGCCCGCACTGCCCTTCTCTCCACATTTATGTGTTTGTTTGTTTGTCTATCTAATCTTTTGGGTTTTTATTTCTAATGAGGTCGACCAGTTGTCTATTTATTATTTTTTTTACTACGCATCAAGCTGCGCTGCTTGTCTTTGCTCCTGTGTGCTCGCGCACTCTCGCCTTTTCCACTTATTTTTATTTTTGATTTATTTTTGATTTATTTTGTCAATTTTAAAAAAAAATACGCATCGTGCTGTGCTGTTTGTGTTTGCTTGAGTGCATTCGCGCGCTCTCGCTTTCTCCACTTTACATTTTTTTTTGTTATTATTTATCTATTCCTGAGAGTTTATCTTATTTTTTTTTGTTTATTTAAATGAAGTCGACCAGTTGCCTGCCCTTCCATCCATTATCCGTCACCGAGAAAAACTGAACAAAGTTCTGAGGTCGACATTGTAAAGATAAGGATTCAGGTCTGTCTACTGGTTCCCTTTGCTCCTGCACGCCCTGCCCTTCTCTCCACATTTTTGTGTTTGTTTGTTTGTCTATCTAATCTTTTGGGTTTTTATTTCTAATGAGGTCGACCAGTTGTCTATTTATTATTTTTTTTACTACGCATCAAGCTGCACTGCTTGTCTTTGCTCTTGTGTGCTCGCGCAATCTCGCCTTTTCCACTTATTTTTATTTTTGATTTATTTTGTCAATTTAAAAAAAATACGCATAGTGCTGTGCTGTTTGTGTTTGCTTGAGTGCATTCGCGCGCTCTCGCTTTCTCCACTTTACAATTTTTTTGTTATTATTTATCTATTCCTGAGAGTTTATCTTATTTTTTTTGTTTATTTAAATGAAGTCGACCAGTTACCTGCCCTTCCTTCCATTATCCGTCACCGAGACAAACTGAACAAAGTTCTGAGGTCGACCTTGGAAACATGAGGATTCAGGTCTGTCTGCTGTTTACCTTTGCTCCTGTGCGCACTGCCTTTCTCTCCACATTTATGTGTTTGTTTGTTTGTCTATCTAATCTTTTGGGTTTATATTTCTAATGAGGTCGACCAGTTGTCTATTTATTATTTTTTTTACTACGCATCAAGCTGCGCTGCTTGTCTTTGCTCCTGTGTGCTCGCGCACTCTCGCCTTTTCCACTTATTTTTATTTTTGATTTATTTTTTATTTATATTGCCAATTTAAAAAAAAATACGCATCGTGCTGTGCTGTTTGTGTTTGCTTGAGTGCATTCGCGCTCTCTCGCTTTCTCCACTTTACAATTTTTTTTGTTATTATTTATCTATTCCTGAGAGTTTATCTCATTTTTTATTTGTTTATTTAAATGAAGTCGACCAGTTGCCTGCCCTTCCTTCCATTATCCGTCACCGAGACAAACTGAACAAATTTCTGAGTTCGACCTTGTAAAGATAAGGATTCAGGTCTGTCTGTTGTTTACCTTTGCTCCTGCCCGCACTGCCCTTCTCTCCACATTTATGTGTTTGTTTGTTTGTCTATCTAATCTTTTCGGTTTTTATTTCTAATGAGGTCGACCAGTTGTCTATTTATTATTTTTTTTACTACGCATCAAGCTGCGCTGCTTGTCTTTGCTCCTGTGTGCTCGCGCACTCTCGCCTTTCCCACTTATTTTTATTTTTGATTTATTTTTGATTTATTTTGTCAATTTTAAAAAAAAATACGCATCGTGCTGTGCTGTTTGTGTTTGCTTGAGTGCATTCGCGCGCTCTCGCTTTCTCCACTTTACATTTTTTTTGTTATTATTTATCTATTCCTGAGAGTTTATCTTATTTTTTTTTGTTTATTTAAATGAAGTCGACCAGTTGCCTGCCCTTCCATCCATTATCCGTCACCGAGAAAAACTGAACAAAGTTCTGAGGTCGACATTGTAAAGATAAGGATTCAGGTCTGTCTACTGGTTCCCTTTGCTCCTGCACGCCTGCCCTTCTCTCCACATTTATGTGTTTGTTTGTTTGTCTATCTAATCTTTTGGGTTTTTATTTCTAATGAGGTCGACCAGTTGTCTATTTATTATTTTTTTTACTACGCATCAAGCTGCGCTGCTTGTCTTTGCTCCTGTGTGCTCGCGCACTCTCGCCTTTTCCACTTATTTTTATTTTTGATTTATTTTGTCAATTTGAAAAAAAATACGCATCGTGCTGTGCTGTTTGTGTTTGCTTGAGTGCATTCGCGCGCTCTCGCTTTCTCCACTTTACAATTTTTTTGTTATTATTTATCTATTCCTGAGAGTTTATCTTATTTTTTATTTGTTTATTTAAATGAAGTCGACCAGTTGCCTGCCCTTCCTTCCATTATCCGTCACCGAGACAAACTGAACAAAGTTCTGAGGTCGACCTTGTAAAGATAAGGATTCAGGTCTGTCTGCTGTTTACCTTTGCTCCTGCGCGCACTGCCCTTCTCTCCACATTTATGTGTTTGTTTGTTTGTCTATCTAATCTTTTGGGTTTTTATTTCTAATGAGGTCGACCAGTTGTCTATTTATTATTTTTTTTACTACGCATCAAGCTGCGCTGCTTGTCTTTGCTCCTGTGTGCTCGCGCACTCTCGCCTTTTCCACTTATTTTTATTTTTGATTTATTTTTGATTTATTTTGTCAATTAAAAAAAATACGCATCGTGCTGTGCTGTTTGTGTTTGCTTGAGTGCATTCGCGCTCTCTCGCTTTCTCCACTTTACAATTTTTTTTATTATTTATCTATTCCTGAGAGTTTATCTTATTTTTTATTTGTTTATTTAAATGAAGTCGACCAGTTGCCTGCCCTTCCTTCCATTATCCGTCACCGAGACAAACTGAACAAAGTTCTGAGGTCGACCTTGTAAAGATAAGGATTCAGGTCTGTCTGCTGTTTACCTTTGCTCCTGCGCGCACTGCCCTTCTCTCCACATTTATGTGTTTGTTTGTTTGTCTATCTAATCTTTTGGGTTTTTATTTCTAATGAGGTCGACCAGTTGTCTATTTATTATTTTTTTTACTACGCATCAAGCTGCGCTGCTTGTCTTTGCTCCTGTGTGCTCGCGCACTCTCGCCTTTTCCACTTATTTTTATTTTTGATTTATTTTGTCAATTTAAAAAAAATACGCATCGTGCTGTGCTGTTTGTGTTTGCTTGAGTGCATTCGCGCGCTCTCGCTTTCTCCACTTTACAATTTTTTTGTTATTATTTATCTATTCCTGAGAGTTTATCTTATTTTTTATTTGTTTATTTAAATGAAGTCGACCAGTTGCCTGCCCTTCCTTCCATTATCCGTCACCGAGACAAACTGAACAAAGTTCTGAGGTCGACCTTGTAAAGATAAGGATTCAGGTCTGTCTGCTGTTTACCTTTGCTCCTGCGCGCACTGCCCTCTCTCCAATTTATGTGTTTGTTTGTTTGTCTATCTAATCTTTTGGGTTTTTATTTCTAATGAGGTCGACCAGTTGTCTATTTATTATTTTTTTTACTACGCATCAAGCTGCGCTGCTTGTCTTTGCTCCTGTGTGCTCGCGCACTCTCGCCTTTTCCACTTATTTTTATTTTTGATTTATTTTTGATTTATTTTGTCAATTTTAAAAAAAAATACGCATCGTGCTGTGCTGTTTGTGTGTGCTTGAGTGCATTCGCGCGCTCTCGCTTTCTCCACTTTACAATTTTTTTGTTATTATTTATCTATTCCTGAGAGTTTATCTTATTTTTTATTTGTTTATTTAAATGAAGTCGACCAGTTGCCTGCCTTCCTTCCATTATCCGTCACCGAGACAAACTGAACAAAGTTCTGAGGTCGACCTTGTAAAGATAAGGATTCAGGTCTGTCTGCTGTTTACCTTTGCTCCTGCGCGCACTGCCCTTCTCTCCACATTTATGTGTTTGTTTGTTTGTCTATCTAATCTTTTGGGTTTTTATTTCTAATGAGGTCGACCAGTTGTCTATTTATTATTTTTTTTACTACGCATCAAGCTGCGCTGCTTGTCTTTGCTCCTGTGTGCTCGCGCACTCTCGCCTTTTCCACTTATTTTTATTTTTGATTTATTTTTGATTTATTTTGTCAATTTAAAAAAAAATACGCATCGTGCTGTGCTGTTTGTGTTTGCTTGAGTGCATTCGCGCGCTCTCGCTTTCTCCACTTTACAATTTTTTGTTATTATTTATCTATTCCTGAGAGTTTATCTTATTTTTTATTTGTTTATTTAATGAAGTCGACCAGTTGCCTGCCCTTCCTTCCATTATCCGTCACCGAGACAAACTGAACAAAGTTTCTGAGGTCGACCTTGTAAAGATAAGGATTCAGGTCTGTCTGCTGTTTACCTTTGCTCCTGCCCGCACTGCCCTTCTCTCCACATTTATGTGTTTGTTTGTTTGTCTATCTAATCTTTTGGGTTTTTATTTCTAATGAGGTCGACCAGTTGTCTATTTATTATTTTTTTTACTACGCATCAAGCTGCGCTGCTTGTCTTTGCTCCTGTGTGCTCGCGCACTCTCGCCTTTTCCACTTATTTTTATTTTTGATTTATTTTTGATTTATTTTGTCAATTTAAAAAAAAATACGCATCGTGCTGTGCTGTTTGTGTTTGCTTGAGTGCATTCGCGCGCTCTCGCTTTCTCCACTTTACAATTTTTTTGTTATTATTTATCTATTCCTGAGAGTTTATCTTATTTTTTATTTGTTTATTTAAATGAAGTCGACCAGTTGCCTGCCCTTCCTTCCATTATCCGTCACCGAGACAAACTGAACAAAGTTCTGAGGTCGACCTTGTAAAGATAAGGATTCAGGTCTGTCTGCTGTTTACCTTTGCTCCTGCCCGCACTGCCCTTCTCTCCACATTTATGTGTTTGTTTGTTTGTCTATCTAATCTTTTGGGTTTTTATTTCTAATGAGGTCGACCAGTTGTCTATTTATTATTTTTTTTACTACGCATCAAGCTGCGCTGCTTGTCTTTGCTTCTGTGTGCTCACGCACTCTCGCCTTTTCCACTTATTTTTATTTTTGATTTATTTTTGATTTATTTTGTCAATTTAAAAAAAAATACGCATCGTGCTGTGCTGTTTGTGTTTGCTTGAGTGCATTCGCGCGCTCTCGCTTTCTCCACTTTACAATTTTTTTGTTATTATTTATCTATTCCTGAGAGTTTATCTTATTTTTTATTTGTTTATTTAAATGAAGTCGACCAGTTGCCTGCCCTTCCTTCCATTATCCGTCACCGAGACAAACTGAACAAAGTTCTGAGGTCGACCTTGTAAAGATAAGGATTCAGGTCTGTCTGCTGTTTACCTTTGCTCCTGCGCGCACTGCCCTTCTCTCCACATTTATGTGTTTGTTTGTTTGTCTATCTAATCTTTTGGGTTTTTATTTCTAATGAGGTCGACCAGTTGTCTATTTATTATTTTTTTTACTACGCATCAAGCTGCGCTGCTTGTCTTTGCTGCTGTGTGCTCGCGCACTCTCGCCTTTTCCACTTATTTTTATTTTTGATTTATTTTTGATTTATTTTGTCAATTTAAAAAAAAATACGCATCGTGCTGTGCTGTTTGTGTTTGCTTGAGTGCATTCGCGCGCTCTCGCTTTCTCCACTTTACAATTTTTTTGTTATTATTTATCTATTCCTGAGAGTTTATCTTATTTTTTATTTGTTTATTTAAATGAAGTCGACCAGTTGCCTGCCCTTCCTTCCATTATCCGTCACCGAGACAAACTGAACAAAGTTCTGAGGTCGACCTTGTAAAGATAAGGATTCAGGTCTGTCTGCTGTTTACCTTTGCTCCTGCGCGCACTGCCCTTCTCTCCACATTTATGTGTTTGTTTGTTTGTCTATCTAATCTTTTGGGTTTTTATTTCTAATGAGGTCGACCAGTTGTCTATTTATTATTTTTTTTACTACGCATCAAGCTGCGCTGCTTGTCTTTGCTCCTGTGTGCTCGCGCACTCTCGCCTTTTCCACTTATTTTTTTTTGATTTATTTTTGATTTATTTTGTCAATTTAAAAAAAAATACGCATCGTGCTGTGCTGTTTGTGTTTGCTTGAGTGCATTCGCGCGCTCTCGCTTTCTCCACTTTACAATTTTTTTGTTATTATTTATCTATTCCTGAGAGTTTATCTTATTTTTTTTTGTTTATTTAAATGAAGTCGACCAGTTGCCTGCCCTTCCTTCCATTATCCGTCACCGAGACAAACTGAACAAAGTTCTGAGGTCGACCTTGTAAAGATAAGGATTCAGGTCTGTCTGCTGTATACCTTTGCTCCTGCGCGCACTGCCCTTCTCTCCACATTTATGTGTTTGTTTGTTTGTCTATCTAATCTTTTGGGTTTTTATTTCTAATGAGGTCGACCAGTTGTCTATTTATTATTTTTTTTACTACGCATCAAGCTGCGCTGCTTGTCTTTGCTCCTGTGTGGTCGCGCACTCTCGCCTTTTCCACTTATTTTTATTTTTGATTTATTTTTGATTTATTTTGTCAATTTAAAAAAAATACGCATCGTGCTGTGCTGTTTGTGTTTGCTTGAGTGCATTCGCGCGCTCTCGCTTTCTCCACTTTACAATTTTTTTGTTATTATTTATCTATTCCTGAGAGTTTATCTTATTTTTTATTTGTTTATTTAAATGAAGTCGACCAGTTGCCTGCCCTTCCTTCCATTATCCGTCACCGAGACAAACTGAACAAAGTTCTGAGGTCGACCTTGTAAAGATAAGGATTCAGGTCTGTCTGTTGTTTACCTTTGCTCCTGCGCGCACTGCCCTTCTCTCCACATTTATGTGTTTGTTTGTTTGTCTATCTAATCTTTTGGGTTTTTATTTCTAATGAGGTCGACCAGTTGTCTATTTATTATTTTTTTTACTACGCATCAAGCTGCGCTGCTTGTCTTTGCTCCTGTGTGCTCGCGCACTCTCGCCTTTTCCACTTATTTTTATTTTTGATTTATTTTTGATTTATTTTGTCAATTTAAAAAAAAATACGCATCGTGCTGTGCTGTTTTGTGTTTGCTTGAGTGCATTCGCGCGCTCTCGCTTTCTCCACTTTACAATTTTTTTGTTATTATTTATCTATTCCTGAGAGTTTATCTTATTTTTTATTTGTTTATTTAAATGAAGTCGACCAGTTGCCTGCCCTTCCTTCCATTATCCGTCACCGAGACAAACTGAACAAAGTTCTGAGGTCGACCTTGTAAAGATAAGGATTCAGGTCTGTCTGCTGTTTACCTTTGCTCCTGCGCGCACTGCCCTTCTCTCCACATTTATGTGTTTGTTTGTTTGTCTATCTAATCTTTTGGGTTTTTATTTCTAATGAGGTCGACCAGTTGTCTATTTATTATTTTTTTTACTACGCATCAAGCTGCGCTGCTTGTCTTTGCTCCTGTGTGCTCGCGCACTCTCGCCTTTTCCACTTATTTTTATTTTTGATTTATATTGTCAATTTAAAAAAAAATACGCATCGTGCTGTGCTGTTTGTGTTTGCTTGAGTGCATTCGCGCGCTCTCGCTTTCTCCACTTTACAATTTTTTTGTTATTATTTATCTATTCCTGAGAGTTTATCTTATTTTTTATTTGTTTATTTAAATGAAGTCGACCAGTGCCTGCCCTTCCTTCCATTATCCGTCACCGAGACAAACTGAACAAAGTTCTGAGGTCGACCTTGTAAAGATAAGGATTCAGGTCTGTCTGCTGTTTACCTTTGCTCCTGCGCGCACTGCCCTTCTCTCCACATTTATGTGTTTGTTTGTTTGTCTATCTAATCTTTTGGGTTTTTATTTCTAATGAGGTCGACCAGTTGTCTATTTATTATTTTTTTTACTACGCATCAAGCTGCGCTGCTTGTCTTTGCTCCTGTGTGCTCGCGCACTCTCGCCTTTTCCACTTATTTTTATTTTGATTTATTTTTGATTTATTTTGTCAATTTATAAAAAATACGCATCGTGCTGTGCTGTTTGTGTTTGCTTGAGTGCATTCGCGCGCTCTCGCTTTCTCCACTTTACAATTTTTTGTTATTATTTATCTATTCCTGAGAGTTTATCTTATTTTTTATTTGTTTATTTAAATGAAGTCGACCAGTTGCCTGCCCTTCCTTCCATTATCCGTCACCGAGACAAACTGAACAAAGTTCTGAGGTCGACCTTGTAAAGATAAGGATTCAGGTCTGTCTGCTGTTTACCTTTGCTCCTGCCCGCACTGCCCTTCTCTCCACATTTATGTGTTTCTTTGTTTGTCTATCTAATCTTTTGGGTTTTTATTTCTAATGAGGTCGACCAGTTGTCTATTTATTATTTTTTTTACTACGCATCAAGCTGCGCTGCTTGTCTTTGCTCCTGTGTGCTCGCGCACTCTCGCCTTTTCCACTTATTTTTATTTTTGATTTATTTTTGATTTATTTTGTCAATTTTAAAAAAAAATACGCATCGTGCTGTGCTGTTTGTGTTTGCTTGAGTGCATTCGCGCGCTCTCGCTTTCTCCACTTTACAATTTTTTTTGTTATTATTTATCTATTCCTGAGAGTTTATCTTATTTTTTATTTGTTTATTTAAATGAAGTCGACCAGTTGCCTGCCCTTCCTTCCATTATCCGTCACCGAGACAAACTGAACAAAGTTCTGAGGTCGACCTTGTAAAGATAAGGATTCAGGTCTGTCTGCTGTTTACCTTTGCTCCTGCGCGCACTGCCCTTCTCTCCACATTTATGTGTTTGTTTGTTTGTCTATCTAATCTTTTGGGTTTTTATTTCTAATGAGGTCGACCAGTTGTCTATTTATTATTTTTTTTACTACGCATCAAGCTGCGCTGCTTGTCTTTGCTCCTGTGTGCTCGCGCACTCTCGCCTTTTCCACTTATTTTTATTTTTGATTTATTTTTGATTTATTTTGTCAATTTAAAAAAAATACGCATCGTGCTGTGCTGTTTGTGTTTGCTTGAGTGCATTCGCGCGCTCTCGCTTTCTCCACTTTACAATTTTTTGTTATTATTTATCTATTCCTGAGAGTTTATCTTATTTTTTATTTGTTTATTTAAATGAAGTCGACCAGTTGCCTGCCCTTCCTTCCATTATCCGTCACCGAGACAAACTGAACAAAGTTCTGAGGTCGACCTTGTAAAGATAAGGATTCAGGTCTGTCTGCTGTTTACCTTTGCTCCTGCCCGCACTGCCCTTCTCTCCACATTTATGTGTTTGTTTGTCTATCTAATCTTTTGGGTTTTTATTTCTAATGAGGTCGACCAGTTGTCTATTTATTATTTTTTTTACTACGCATCAAGCTGCGCTGCTTGTCTTTGCTCCTGTGTGCTCGCGCACTCTCGCCTTTTCCACTTATTTTTATTTTGATTTATTTTTGATTTATTTTGTCAATTTAAAAAAAAATACGCATCGTGCTGTGCTGTTTGTGTTTGCTTGAGTGCATTCGCGCGCTCTCGCTTTCTCCACTTTACAATTTTTTTGTTATTATTTATCTATTCCTGAGAGTTTATCTTATTTTTTATTTGTTTATTTAAATGAAGTCGACCAGTTGCCTGCCCTTCCTTCCATTATCCGTCACCGAGACAAACTGAACAAAGTTCTGAGGTCGACCTTGTAAAGATAAGGATTCAGGTCTGTCTGCTGTTTACCTTTGCTCCTGCGCGCACTGCCCTTCTCTCCACATTTATGTGTTTGTTTGTTTGTCTATCTAATCTTTTGGGTTTTTATTTCTAATGAGGTCGACCAGTTGTCTATTTATTATTTTTTTTACTACGCATCAAGCTGCGCTGCTTGTCTTTGCTCCTGTGTGCTCGCGCACTCTCGCCTTTTCCACTTATTGTTTATTTTTGATTTATTTTTGATTTATTTTGTCAATTTAAAAAAAATACGCATCGTGCTGTGCTGTTTGTGTTTGCTTGAGTGCATTCGCGCGCTCTCGCTTTCTCCACTTTACAATTTTTTTGTTATTATTTATCTATTCCTGAGAGTTTATCTTATTTTTTATTTGTTTATTTAAATGAAGTCGACCAGTTGCCTGCCCTTCCTTCCATTATCCGTCACCGAGACAAACTGAACAAAGTTCTGAGGTCGACCTTGTAAAGATAAGGATTCAGGTCTGTCTGCTGTTTACCTTTGCTCCTGCGCGCACTGCCCTTCTCTCCACATTTATGTGTTTGTTTGTTTGTCTATCTAATCTTTTGGGTTTTTATTTCTAATGAGGTCGACCAGTTGTCTATTTATTATTTTTTTTACTACGCATCAAGCTGCGCTGCTTGTCTTTGCTCCTGTGTGCTCGCGCACTCTCGCCTTTTCCACTTATTTTTATTTTTGATTTATTTTTGATTTATTTTGTCAATTTAAAAAAAAATACGCATCGTGCTGTGCTGTTTGTGTTTGCTTGAGTGCATTCGCGCGCTCTCGCTTTCTCCACTTTACAATTTTTTTGTTATTATTTATCTATTCCTGAGAGTTTATCTTATTTTTTATTTGTTTATTTAAATGAAGTCGACCAGTTGCCTGCCCTTCCTTCCATTATCCGTCACCGAGACAAACTGAACAAAGTTCTGAGGTCGACCTTGTAAAGATAAGGATTCAGGTCTGTCTGCTGTTTACCTTTGCTCCTGCGCGCACTGCCCTTCTCTCCACATTTATGTGTTTGTTTGTTTGTCTATCTAATCTTTTGGGTTTTTATTTCTAATGAGGTCGACCAGTTGTCTATTTATTATTTTTTTTACTACGCATCAAGCTGCGCTGCTTGTCTTTGCTCCTGTGTGCTCGCGCACTCTCGCCTTTTCCACTTATTTTTATTTTTGATTTATTTTTGATTTATTTTGTCAATTAAAAAAAAATACGCATCGTGCTGTGCTGTTTGTGTTTGCTTGAGTGCATTCGCGCGCTCTCGCTTTCTCCACTTTACAATTTTTTTTATTATTTATCTATTCCTGAGAGTTTATCTTATTTTTTATTTGTTTATTTAAATGAAGTCGACCAGTTGCCTGCCCTTCCTTCCATTATCCGTCACCGAGACAAACTGAACAAAGTTCTGAGGTCGACCTTGTAAAGATAAGGATTCAGGTCTGTCTGCTGTTTACCTTTGCTCCTGCGCGCACTGCCCTTCTCTCCACATTTATGTGTTTGTTTGTTTGTCTATCTAATCTTTTGGGTTTTTATTTCTAATGAGGTCGACCAGTTGTCTATTTATTATTTTTTTTACTACGCATCAAGCTGCGCTGCTTGTCTTTGCTCCTGTGTGCTCGCGCACTCTCGCCTTTTCCACTTATTTTTATTTTTGATTTATTTTTGATTTATTTTTTCAATTTAAAAAAAAAATACGCATCGTGCTGTGCTGTTTGTGTTTGCTTGAGTGCATTCGCGCGCTCTCGCTTTCTCCACTTTACATTTTTTTGTTATTATTTATCTATTCCTGAGAGTTTATCTTATTTTTTATTTGTTTATTTAAATGAAGTCGACCAGTTGCCTGCCCTTCCTTCCATTATCCGTCACCGAGACAAACTGAACAAAGTTCTGAGGTCGACCTTGTAAAGATAAGGATTCAGGTCTGTCTGCTGTTTACCTTTGCTCCTGCGCGCACTGCCCTTCTCTCCACATTTATGTGTTTGTTTGTTTGTCTATCTAATCTTTTGGGTTTTTATTTCTAATGAGGTCGACCAGTTGTCTATTTATTATTTTTTTTACTACGCATCAAGCTGCGCTGCTTGTCTTTGCTCCTGTGTGCTCGCGCACTCTCGCCTTTTCCACTGATTTTTATTTTTGATTTATTTTTGATTTATTTTGTCAATTTAAAAAAAATACGCATCGTGCTGTGCTGTTTGTGTTTGCTTGAGTGCATTCGCGCTCTCTCGCTTTCTCCACTTTACAATTTTTTTGTTATTATTTATCTATTCCTGAGAGTTTATCTTATTTTTTATTTGTTTATTTAAATGAAGTCGACCAGTTGCCTGCCCTTCCTTCCATTATCCGTCACCGAGACAAACTGAACAAAGTTCTGAGGTCGACCTTGTAAAGATAAGGATTCAGGTCTGTCTGCTGTTTACCTTTGCTCCTGCGCGCACTGCCCTTCTCTCCACATTTATGTGTTTGTTTGTTTGTCTATCTAATCTTTTGGGTTTTTATTTCTAATGAGGTCGACCAGTTGTCTATTTATTATTTTTTTTACTACGCATCAAGCTGCGCTGCTTGTCTTTGCTCCTGTGTGCTCGCGCACTCTCGCCTTTTCCACTTATTTTTATTTTTGATTTATATTTGTCAATTTAAAAAAAAATACGCATCGTGCTGTGCTGTTTGTGTTTGCTTGAGTGCATTCGCGCTCTCGCTTTCTCCACTTTACAATTTTTTTGTTATTATTTATCTATTCCTGAGAGTTTATCTTATTTTTTATTTGTTTATTTAAATGAAGTCGACCAGTTGCCTGCCCTTCCTTCCATTATCCGTCACCGAGACAAACTGAACAAAGTTCTGAGGTCGACCTTGTAAAGATAAGGATTCAGGTCTGTCTGCTGTTTACCTTTGCTCCTGCCGCACTGCCCTTCTCTCCACATTTATGTGTTTGTTTGTTTGTCTATCTAATCTTTTGGGTTTTTATTTCTAATGAGGTCGACCAGTTGTCTATTTATTATTTTTTTTACTACGCATCAAGCTGCGCTGCTTGTCTTTGCTCCTGTGTGCTCGCGCACTCTCGCCTTTTCCACTTATTTTTATTTTGATTTATTTTTGATTTATTTTGTCAATTTTATAAAAAAAATACGCATCGTGCTGTGCTGTTTGTGTTTGCTTGAGTGCATTCGCGCGCTCTCGCTTTCTCCACTTTACAATTTTTTTGTTATTATTTATCTATTCCTGAGAGGTTTATCTTATTTTTTATTTGTTTATTTAAATGAAGTCGACCAGTTGCCTGCCCTTCCTTCCATTATCCGTCACCGAGACAAACTGAACAAAGTTCTGAGGTCGACCTTGTAAAGATAAGGATTCAGGTCTGTCTGCTGTTTACCTTTGCTCCTGCGCGCACTGCCCTTCTCTCCACATTTATGTGTTTGTTTGTTTGTCTATCTAATCTTTTGGGTTTTTATTTCTAATGAGGTCGACCAGTTGTCTATTTATTATTTTTTTTACTACGCATCAAGCTGCGCTGCTTGTCTTTGCTCCTGTGTGCTCGCGCACTCTCGCCTTTTCCACTTATTTTTATTTTTGATTTATTTTTGATTTATTTTGTCAATTTTAAAAAAAAATACGCATCGTGCTGTGCTGTTTGTGTTTGCTTGAGTGCATTCGCGCTCTCGCTTTCTCCACTTTACAATTTTTTTGTTATTATTTATCTATTCCTGAGAGTTTATCTTATTTTTTATTTGTTTATTTAAATGAAGTCGACCAGTTGCCTGCCCTTCCTTCCATTATCCGTCACCGAGACAAACTGAACAAAGTTCTGAGGTCGACCTTGTAAAGATAAGGATTCAGGTCTGTCTGCTGTTTACCTTTGCTCCTGCGCGCACTGCCCTTCTCTCCACATTTATGTGTTTGTTTGTTTGTCTATCTAATCTTTTGGGTTTTTATTTCTAATGAGGTCGACCAGTTGTCTATTTATTATTTTTTTTACTACGCATCAAGCTGCGCTGCTTGTCTTTGCTCCTGTGTGCTCGCGCACTCTCGCCTTTTCCACTTATTTTATTTTTGATTTATTTTTGATTTATTTTGTCAATTTTAAAAAAAAATACGCATCGTGCTGTGCTGTTTGTGTTTGCTTGAGTGCATTCGCGCGCTCTCGCTTTCTCCACTTTACAATTTTTTTGTTATTATTTATCTATTCCTGAGAGTTTATCTTATTTTTTATTTGTTTATTTAAATGAAGTCGACCAGTTGCCTGCCCTTCCTTCCATTATCCGTCACCGAGACAAACTGAACAAAGTTCTGAGGTCGACCTTGTAAAGATAAGGATTCAGGTCTGTCTGCTGTTTACCTTTGCTCCTGCGCGCACTGCCCTTCTCTCCACATTTATGTGTTTGTTTGTTTGTCTATCTAATCTTTTGGGTTTTTATTTCTAATGAGGTCGACCAGTTGTCTATTTATTATTTTTTTTACTACGCATCAAGCTGCGCTGCTTGTCTTTGCTCCTGTGTGCTCGCGCACTCCCGCCTTTTCCACTTATTTTTATTTTTGATTTATTTTTGATTTATTTTGTCAATTTAAAAAAAAATACGCATCGTGCTGTGCTGTTTGTGTTTGCTTGAGTGCATTCGCGCGCTCTCGCTTTCTCCACTTTACAATTTTTTTGTTATTATTTATCTATTCCTGAGAGTTTATCTTATTTTTTATTTGTTTATTTAAATGAAGTCGACCAGTTGCCTGCCCTTCCTTCCATTATCCGTCACCGAGACAAACTGAACAAAGTTCTGAGGTCGACCTTGTAAAGATAAGGATTCAGGTCTGTCTGCTGTTTACCTTTGCTCCTGCGCGCACTGCCCTTCTCTCCACATTTATGTGTTTGTTTGTTTGTCTATCTAATCTTTTGGGTTTTTATTTCTAATGAGGTCGACCAGTTGACTATTTATTATTTTTTTTACTACGCATCAAGCTGCGCTGCTTGTCTTTGCTCCTGTGTGCTCGCGCACTCTCGCCTTTTCCACTTATTTTTATTTTTGATTTATTTTTGATTTATTTTGTCAATTAAAAAAAAATACGCATCGTGCTGTGCTGTTTGTGTTTGCTTGAGTGCATTCGCGCGCTCTCGCTTTCTCCACTTTACAATTTTTTTGTTATTATTTATCTATTCCTGAGAGTTTATCTTATTTTTTATTTGTTTATTTAAATGAAGTCGACCAGTTGCCTGCCCTTCCTTCCATTATCCGTCACCGAGACAAACTGAACAAAGTTCTGAGGTCGACCTTGTAAAGATAAGGATTCAGGTCTGTCTGCTGTTTACCTTTGCTCCTGCGCGCACTGCCCTTCTCTCCACATTTATGTGTTTGTTTGTTTGTCTATCTAATCTTTTGGGTTTTTATTTCTAATGAGGTCGACCAGTTGTCTATTTATTATTTTTTTTACTACGCATCAAGCTGCGCTGCTTGTCTTTGCTCCTGTGTGCTCGCGCACTCTCGCCTTTTCCACTTATTTTTATTTTTGATTTATTTTTGATTTATTTTGTCAATTTAAAAAAAAACTACGCATCGTGCTGTGCTGTTTGTGTTTGCTTGAGTGCATTCGCGCGCTCTCGCTTTCTCCACTTTACAATTTTTTTGTTATTATTTATCTATTCCTGAGAGTTTATCTTATTTTTTATTTGTTTATTTAAATGAAGTCGACCAGTTGCCTGCCCTTCCTTCCATTATCCGTCACCGAGACAAACTGAACAAAGTTCTGAGGTCGACCTTGTAAAGATAAGGATTCAGGTCTGTCTGCTGTTTACCTTTGCTCCTGCGCGCACTGCCCTTCTCTCCACATTTATGTGTTTGTTTGTTTGTCTATCTAATCTTTTGGGTTTTTATTTCTAATGAGGTCGACCAGTTGTCTATTTATTATTTTTTTTACTACGCATCAAGCTGCGCTGCTTGTCTTTGCTCCTGTGTGCTCGCGCACTCTCGCCTTTTCCACTTATTTTTATTTTTGATTTATTTTTGATTTATTTTGTCAATTTTAAAAAAAAATACGCATCGTGCTGTGCTGTTTGTGTTTGCTTGAGTGCATTCGCGCGCTCTCGCTTTCTCCACTTTACAATTTTTTTGTTATTATTTATCTATTCCTGAGAGTTTATCTTATTTTTTATTTGTTTATTTAAATGAAGTCGACCAGTTGCCTGCCCTTCCTTCCATTATCCGTCACCGAGACAAACTGAACAAAGTTCTGAGGTCGACCTTGTAAAGATAAGGATTCAGGTCTGTCTGCTGTTTACCTTTGCTCCTGCGCGCACTGCCCTTCTCTCCACATTTATGTGTTTGTTTGTTTGTCTATCTAATCTTTTGGGTTTTTATTTCTAATGAGGTCGACCAGTTGTCTATTTATTATTTTTTTTACTACGCATCAAGCTGCGCTGCTTGTCTTTGCTCCTGTGTGCTCGCGCACTCTCGCCTTTTCCACTTATTTTTATTTTTGATTTATTTTTGATTTATTTTGTCAATTTTTAAAAAAAAATACGCATCGTGCTGTGCTGTTTGTGTTTGCTTGAGTGCATTCGCGCTCTCGCTTTCTCCACTTTACAATTTTTTTGTTATTATTTATCTATTCCTGAGAGTGTATCTTATTTTTTATTTGTTTATTTAAATGAAGTCGACCAGTTGCCTGCCCTTCCTTCCATTATCCGTCACCGAGACAAACTGAACAAAGTTCTGAGGTCGACCTTGTAAAGATAAGGATTCTGGTCTGTCTGCTGTTTACCTTTGCTCCTGCGCGCACTGCCCTTCTCTCCACATTTATGTGTTTGTTTGTTTGTCTATCTAATCTTTTGGGTTTTTATTTCTAATGAGGTCGACCGGTTGTCTATTTATTATTTTTTTTACTACGCATCAAGCTGCGCTCCTTGTCTTTGCTCCTGTGTGCTCGCGCACTCTCGCCTTTTCCACTTATTTTTATTTTTGATTTATTTTGTCAATTTAAAAAAAAATACGCATCGTGCTGTGCTGTTTGTGTTTGCTTGAGTGCATTCGCTCGCTCTCGCTTTCTCCACTTTACAATTTTTTTGTTATTATTTATCTATTCCTGAGAGTTTATGTTATTTTTTATTTGTTTATTTAAATGAAGTCGACCAGTTGCCTGCCCTTCCTTCCATTATCCGTCACCGAGACAAACTGAACAAAGTTCTGAGGTCGACCTTGTAAAGATAAGGATTCAGGTCTGTCTGCTGCTAACCTTTGCTCCTGCGCGCACTGCCCTTCTCTCCACATTTATGTGTTTGTTTGTTTGTCTATCTAATCTTTTGGGTTTTTATTTCTAATGAGGTCGACCAGTTGTCTATTTATTATTTTTTTTACTACGCATCAAGCTGCGCTGCTTGTCTTTGCTCCTGTGTGCTCGCGCACTCTCGCCTTTTCCACTTATTTTTATTTTTGATTTATTTTGTCAATTTTAAAAAAAAATACGCATCGTGCTGTGCTGTTTGTGTTTGCTTGAGTGCATTCGCGCGCGCTCGCTTTCTCCACTTTACAATTTGTTTGTTATTATTTATCTATTCCTGAGAGTTTATCTTATTTTTTATTTGTTTTTTTAAATGAAGTCGACCAGTTGCCTGCCCTTCCTTCCATTATCCGTCACCGAGACAAACTGAACAAAGTTCTGAGGTCGTCCTTGTAAATATAAGGATTCAGGTCTGTCTGCTGTTTACCTTTGCTCCTGCGCGCACTGCCCTTCTCTCCACATTTATGTGTTTGTTTGTTTGTCTATCTAATCTTTTGGGTATTTATTTCTAATGAGGTCGACCAGTTGTCTATTTATTATTTTTTTTACTACACATCAAGCTGCGCTGCTTATCTTTGCTCCTGTGTGCTCGCGCATTCTCGCCTTTTCCACTTATTTTTATTTTTGATTTATTTTGTCAATTTAAAAAAATACGCATCGTGCTGTGCTGTTTGTGTTTGCTTGAGTGCATTCGCGCGCTCTCGCTTTCTCCACTTTACAATTTTTTTGTTATTATTTATCTATTCCTGAGAGTTTATCTTATTTTTTATTTGTTTATTTAAATGAAGTCGACCAGTTGCCTGCCCTTCCTTCCATTATCCGTCACCGAGACAAACTGAACAAAGTTCTGAGGTCGACCTTGTAAAGATAAGGATTCAGGTCTGTCTGCTGCTAACCTTTGCTCCTGCGCGCACTGCCCTTCTCTCCACATTTATGTGTTTGTTTGTTTGTCTATCTAATCTTTTGGGTTTTTATTTCTAATGAGGTCGACCAGTTGTCTATTTATTATTTTTTTTACTACGCATCAAGCTGCGCTGCTTGTCTTTGCTCCTGTGTGCTCGCGCACTCTCGCCTTTTCCACTTATTTTTATTTTTGATTTATTTTTGATTTATTTTGTCAATTTTTAAAAAAAATACGCATCGTGCTGTGCTGTTTGTGTTTGCTTGAGTGCATTCGCGCGCTCTCGCTTTCTCCACTTTACAATTTTTTTGTTATTATTTATCTATTACTGAGAGTTTATCTTATTTTTTATTTGTTTATTTAAATGAAGTCGACCAGTTGCCTGCCCTTCCTTCCATTATCCATCACCGAGACAAACTGAACAAAGTTCTGAGGTCGACCTTGTAAAGATAAGGATACAGGTCTGTCTGCTGCTAACCTTTGCTCCTGCGCGCACTGCCCTTCTCTCCACATTTATGTGTTTGTTTGTTTGTCTATCTAATCTTTTGGGTTTTTATTTCTAATGAGGTCGACCAGTTGTCTATTTATTATTTTTTTTACTACGCATCAAGCTGCGCTGCTTGTCTTTGCTCCTGTGTGCTCGCGCACTCTCGCCTTTTCCACTTATTTTTATTTTTTATTTATTTTTTCAATTTAAAAATAAAAATACGCATCGTGCTGTGCTGTTTGTGTTTGCTTGAGTGCATTCGCGCGCTCTCGCTTTCTCCACTTTACAATTTTTTTGTTATTATTTATCTATTCCTGAGAGTTTATCTTATTTTTTATTTGTTTATTTAAATGAAGTCGACCAGTTGACTGCCCTTCCTTCCATTATCCGTCACCGAGACAAACTGAACAAAGTTCTGAGGTCGACATTGTAAAGATAAGGATTCAGGTCTGTCTGCTGTTTACCTTTGCTCCTGCCCGCACTGCCCTTCTCTCCACATTTATGTGTTTGTTTGCTTGTCTATCTAATCTTTTGGGTTTTTATTTCTAATGAGGTCGACCAGTTGTCTATTTATTATTTTTTTTACTACGCATCAAGCTGCGCTGCTTGTCTTTGCTGCTGTATGCTCGCGCACTCTCGCCTTTTCCACTTATTTTTATTTTTGATTTATTTTTGATTTATTTTTTCAATTTAAAAAAAAATACGCATCGTGCTGTGCTGTTTGTGTTTGCTTGAGTGCATTCGCGCGCTCTCGCTTTCTCCACTTTACAAAATTTTGTTATTATTTATCTATTCCTGAGAGTTTATCTTATTTTTTATTTGTTTATTTAAATGAAGTCGACCAGTTGCCTGCCCTTCCTTCCATTATCCGTCACCGAGACAAACTGAACAAAGTTCTGAGGTCGACCTTGTAAAGATAAGGATTCAGGTCTGTCTGCTGTTTACCTTTGCTCCTGCGCGCACTGCCCTTCTCTCCACATTTATGTGTTTCCTTGTTTGTCTATCTAATCTTTTGGGTTGTTATTTCTAATGAGGTCGACCAGTTTTCTATTTATTATTTTTTTTACTACGCATAAAGCTGCGCTGCTTGTCTTTGCTCCTGTGTGCTCGCGCACTCTCGCCTTTTCCACTTATTTTTATTTTTGATTTATTTTGTCAATTTTAAAAAAAAATACGCATCGTGCTGTGCTGTTTGTGTTTGCTTGAGTGCATTCGCGCGCTCTCGCTTTCTCCACTTTACAATTTTTTTGTTATTATTTATCTATTCCTGAGAGTTTATCTTATTTTTTATTTGTTTATTTAAATGAAGTCGACCAGTTGCCTGCCCTTCCTTCCATTATCCGTCACCGAGACAAACTGAACAAAGTTCTGAGGTCGACCTTGTAAAGATAAGGATTCAGGTCTGTCTGCTGTTTACCTTTGCTCCTGCGCGCACTGCCCTTCTCTCCACATTTATGTGTTTGTTTGTTTGTCTATCTAATCTTTTGGGTTTTTATTTCTAATGAGGTCGACCAGTTGTCTATTTATTATTTTTTTTACTACGCATCAAGCTGCGCTGCTTGTCTTTGCTCCTGTGTGCTCGCGCACTCTCGCCTTTTCCACTTATTTTTATTTTTGATTTATTTTTGATTTATTTTGTCAATTTAAAAAAAATACGCATCGTGCTGTGCTGTTTGTGTTTGCTTGAGTGCATTCGCGCGCTCTCGCTTTCTCCACTTTACAATTTTTTTGTTATTATTTATCTATTCCTGAGAGTTTATCTTATTTTTTATTTGTTTATTTAAATGAAGTCGACCAGTTGCCTGCCCTTCCTTCCATTATCCGTCACCGAGACAAACTGAACAAAGTTCTGAGGTCGACCTTGTAAAGATAAGGATTCAGGTCTGTCTGCTGTTTACCTTTGCTCCTGCGCGCACTGCCCTTCTCTCCACATTTATGTGTTTGTTTGTTTGTCTATCTAATCTTTTGGGTTTTTATTTCTAATGAGGTCGACCAGTTGTCTATTTATTATTTTTTTTACTACGCATCAAGCTGCGCTGCTTGTCTTTGCTCCTGTGTGCTCGCGCACTCTCGCCTTTTCCACTTATTTTTATTTTTGATTTATTTTTGATTTATTTTGTTAATTTAAAAAAAATACGCATCGTGCTGTGCTGTTTGTGTTTGCTTGAGTGCATTCGCGCGCTCTCGCTTTCTCCACTTTACAATTTTTTTGTTATTATTTATCTATTCCTGAGAGTTTATCTTATTTTTTATTTGTTTATTTAAATGAAGTCGACCAGTTGCCTGCCCTTCCTTCCATTATCCGTCACCGAGACAAACTGAACAAAGTTCTGAGGTCGACCTTGTAAAGATAAGGATTCAGGTCTGTCTGCTGTTTACCTTTGCTCCTGCGCGCACTGCCCTTCTCTCCACATTTATGTGTTTGTTTGTTTGTCTATCTAATCTTTTGGGTTTTTATTTCTAATGAGGTCGACCAGTTGTCTATTTATTATTTTTTTTACTACGCATCAAGCTGCGCTGCTTGTCTTTGCTCCTGTGTGCTCGCGCACTCTCGCCTTTTCCACTTATTTTTATTTTTGATTTATTTTTGATTTATTTTGTCAATTTTAAAAAAAAATACGCATCGTGCTGTGCTGTTTGTGTTTGCTTGAGTGCATTCGCGCGCTCTCGCTTTCTCCACTTTACAATTTTTTTGTTATTATTTATCTATTCCTGAGAGTTTATCTTATTTTTTATTTGTTTATTTAAATGAAGTCGACCAGTTGCCTGCCCTTCCTTCCATTATCCGTCACCGAGACAAACTGAACAAAGTTCTGAGGTCGACCTTGTAAAGATAAGGATTCAGGTCTGTCTGCTGTTTACCTTTGCTCCTGCGCGCACTGCCCTTCTCTCCACATTTATGTGTTTGTTTGTTTGTCTATCTAATCTTTTGGGTTTTTATTTCTAATGAGGTCGACCAGTTGTCTATTTATTATTTTTTTTACTACGCATCAAGCTGCGCTGCTTGTCTTTGCTCCTGTGTGCTCGCGCACTCTCGCCTTTTCCACTTATTTTTATTTTTGATTTATTTTGTCAATTTAAAAAAAATACGCATCGTGCTGTGCTGTTTGTGTTTGCTTGAGTGCATTCGCGCGCTCTCGCTTTCTCCACTTTACAATTTTTTGTTATTATTTATCTATTCCTGAGAGTTTATCTTATTTTTTATTTGTTTATTTAAATGAAGTCGACCAGTTGCCTGCCCTTCCTTCCATTATCCGTCACCGAGACAAACTGAACAAAGTTCTGAGGTCGACCTTGTAAAGATAAGGATTCAGGTCTGTCTGCTGCTAACCTTTGCTCCTGCGCGCACTGCCCTTCTCTCCACATTTATGTGTTTGTTTGTTTGTCTATCTAATCTTTTGGGTTTTTATTTCTAATGAGGTCGACCAGTTGTCTATTTATTATTTTTTTTACTACGCATCAAGCTGCGCTGCTTGTCTTTGCTCCTGTGTGCTCGCGCACTCTCGCCTTTTCCACTTATTTTTATTTTTGATTTATTTTGTCAATTTAAAAAAAAATACGCATCGTGCTGTGCTGTTTGTGTTTGCTTGAGTGCATTCGCGCGCTCTCGCTTTCTCCACTTTACAATTTTTTGTTATTATTTATCTATTCCTGAGAGTTTATCTTATTTTTTATTTGTTCATTTAAATGAAGTCGACCAGTTGCCTGCCCTTCCTTCCATTATCCGTCACCGAGACAAACTGAACAAAGTTCTGAGGTCGACCTTGTAAAGATAAGGATTCAGGTCTGTCTGCTGTTTACCTTTGCTCCTGCGCGCACTGCCCTTCTCTCCACATTTATGTGTTTGTTTGTTTGTCTATCTAATCTTTTGGGTTTTTATTTCTAATGAGGTCGACCAGTTGTCTATTTATTATTTTTTTTACTACGCATCAAGCTGCGCTGCTTGTCTTTGCTCCTGTGTGCTCGCGCACTCTCGCCTTTTCCACTTATTTTTATTTTTGATTTATTTTTGATTTATTTTTTCAATTTAAAAAAAAAATACGCATCGTGCTGTGCTGTTTGTGTTTGCTTGAGTGCATTCGCGCGCTCTCGCTTTCTCCACTTTACAATTTTTTTCTTATTATTTATCTATTCCTGAGAGTTTATCTTATTTTTTATTTGTTTATTTAAATGAAGTCGACCAGTTGCCTGCCCTTCCTTCCATTATCCGTCACCGAGACAAACTGAACAAAGTTCTGAGGTCGACCTTGTAAAGATAAGGATTCAGGTCTGTCTGCTGTTTACCTTTGCTCCTGCGCGCACTGCCCTTCTCTCCACATTTATGTGTTTGTTTGTTTGTCTATCTAATCTTTTGGGTTTTTATTTCTAATGAGGTCGACCAGTTGTCTATTTATTATTTTTTTTACTACGCATCAAGCTGCGCTGCTTGTCTTTGCTCCTGTGTGCTCGCGCACTCTCGCCTTTTCCACTTATTTTTATTTTTGATTTATTTTTGATTTATTTTGTCAATTTTAAAAAAAAATACGCATCGTGCTGTGCTGTTTGTGTTTGCTTGAGTGCATTCGCGCGCTCTCGCTTTCTCCACTTTACAATTTTTTTGTTATTATTTATCTATTCCTGAGAGTTTATCTTATTTTTTATTTGTTTATTTAAATGAAGTCGACCAGTTGCCTGCCCTTCCTTCCATTATCCGTCACCGAGACAAACTGAACAAAGTTCTGAGGTCGACCTTGTAAAGATAAGGATTCAGGTCTGTCTGCTGTTTACCTTTGCTCCTGCGCGCACTGCCCTTCTCTCCACATTTATGTGTTTGTTTGTTTGTCTATCTAATCTTTTGGGTTTTTATTTCTAATGAGGTCGACCAGTTGTCTATTTATTATTTTTTTTACTACGCATCAAGCTGCGCTGCTTGTCTTTGCTCCTGTGTGCTCGCGCACTCTCGCCTTTTCCACTTATTTTTATTTTTGATTTATTTTGTCAATTTAAAAAAAATACGCATCGTGCTGTGCTGTTTGTGTTTGCTTGAGTGCATTCGCGCGCTCTCGCTTTCTCCACTTTACAATTTTTTTGTTATTATTTATCTATTCCTGAGAGTTTATCTTATTTTTTATTTGTTTATTTAAATGAAGTCGACCAGTTGCCTGCCCTTCCTTCCATTATCCGTCACCGAGACAAACTGAACAAAGTTCTGAGGTCGACCTTGTAAAGATAAGGATTCAGGTCTGTCTGCTGTTTACCTTTGCTCCTGCGCGCACTGCCCTTCTCTCCACATTTATGTGTTTGTTTGTTTGTCTATCTAATCTTTTGGGTTTTTATTTCTAATGAGGTCGACCAGTTGTCTATTTATTATTTTTTTTACTACGCATCAAGCTGCGCTGCTTGTCTTTGCTCCTGTGTGCTCGCGCACTCTCGCCTTTTCCACTTATTTTTATTTTTGATTTATTTTTGATTTATTTTGTCAATTTTAAAAAAAAATACGCATCGTGCTGTGCTGTTTGTTTGCTTGAGTGCATTCGCGCGCTCTCGCTTTCTCCACTTTACAATTTTTTTGTTATTATTTATCTATTCCTGAGAGTTTATCTTATTTTTTATTTGTTTATTTAAATGAAGTCGACCAGTTGCCTGCCCTTCCTTCCATTATCCGTCACCGAGACAAACTGAACAAAGTTCTGAGGTCGACCTTGTAAAGATAAGGATTCAGGTCTGTCTGCTGTTTACCTTTGCTCCTGCGCGCACTGCCCTTCTCTCCACATTTATGTGTTTGTTTGTTTGTCTATCTAATCTTTTGGGTTTTTATTTCTAATGAGGTCGACCAGTTGTCTATTTATTATTTTTTTTACTACGCATCAAGCTGCGCTGCTTGTCTTTGCTCCTGTGTGCTCGCGCACTCTCGCCTTTTCCACTTATTTTTATTTTTGATTTATTTTGTCAATTTAAAAAAATACGCATCGTGCTGTGCTGTTTGTGTTTGCTTGAGTGCATTCGCGCGCTCTCGCTTTCTCCACTTTACAATTTTTTTGTTATTATTTATCTATTCCTGAGAGTTTATCTTATTTTTTATTTGTTTATTTAAATGAAGTCGACCAGTTGCCTGCCCTTCCTTCCATTATCCGTCACCGAGACAAACTGAACAAAGTTCTGAGGTCGACCTTGTAAAGATAAGGATTCAGGTCTGTCTGCTGTTTACCTTTGCTCCTGCGCGCACTGCCCTTCTCTCCACATTTATGTGTTTGTTTGTTTGTCTATCTAATCTTTTGGGTTTTTATTTCTAATGAGGTCGACAGTTGTCTATTTATTATTTTTTTTACTACGCATCAAGCTGCGCTGCTTGTCTTTGCTCCTGTGTGCTCGCGCACTCTCGCCTTTTCCACTTATTTTTATTTTTGATTTATTTTGTCAATTTTAAAAAAAAATACGCATCGTGCTGTGCTGTTTGTGTTTGCTTGAGTGCATTCGCGCGCTCTCGCTTTCTCCACTTTACAATTTTTTTGTTATTATTTATCTATTCCTGAGAGTTTATCTTATTTTTTATTTGTTTATTTAAATGAAGTCGACCAGTTGCCTACCCTTCCTTCCATTATCCGTCACCGAGACAAACTGAACAAAGTTCTGAGGTCGACCTTGTAAAGATAAGGATTCAGGTCTGTCTGCTGTTTACCTTTGCTCCTGCGCGCACTGCCCTTCTCTCCACATTTATGTGTTTGTTTGTTTGTCTATCTAATCTTTTGGGTTTTTATTTCTAATGAGGTCGACCAGTTGTCTATTTATTATTTTTTTTACTACGCATCAAGCTGCGCTGCTTGTCTTTGCTCCTGTGTGCTCGCGCACTCTCGCCTTTTCCACTTATTTTTATTTTTGATTTATTTTTGATTTATTTTGTCAATTTAAAAAAAAATACGCATCGTGCTGTGCTGTTTGTGTTTGCTTGAGTGCATTCGCGCGCTCTCGCTTTCTCCACTTTACAATTTTTTTGTTATTATTTATCTATTCCTGAGAGTTTATCTTATTTTTTATTTGTTTATTTAAATGAAGTCGACCAGTTGCCTGCCCTTCCTTCCATTATCCGTCACCGAGACAAACTGAACAAAGTTCTGAGGTCGACCTTGTAAAGATAAGGATTCAGGTCTGTCTGCTGTTTACCTTTGCTCCTGCGCGCACTGCCCTTCTCTCCACATTTATGTGTTTGTTTGTTTGTCTATCTAATCTTTTGGGTTTTTATTTCTAATGAGGTCGACCAGTTGTCTATTTATTATTTTTTTTACTACGCATCAAGCTGCGCTGCTTGTCTTTGCTCCTGTGTGCTCGCGCACTCTCGCCTTTTCCACTTATTTTTATTTTTGATTTATTTTTGATTTATTTTGTCAATTTAAAAAAAAATACGCATCGTGCTGTGCTGTTTGTGTTTGCTTGAGTGCATTCGCGCGCTCTCGCTTTCTCCACTTTACAATTTTTTTGTTATTATTTATCTATTCCTGAGAGTTTATCTTATTTTTTATTTGTTTATTTAAATGAAGTCGACCAGTTGCCTGCCCTTCCTTCCATTATCCGTCACCGAGACAAACTGAACAAAGTTCTGAGGTCGACCTTGTAAAGATAAGGATTCAGGTCTGTCTGCTGTTTACCTTTGCTCCTGCGCGCACTGCCCTTCTCTCCACATTTATGTGTTTGTTTGTTTGTCTATCTAATCTTTTGGGTTTTTATTTCTAATGAGGTCGACCAGTTGTCTATTTATTATTTTTTTTACTACGCATCAAGCTGCGCTGCTTGTCTTTGCTCCTGTGTGCTCGCGCACTCTCGCCTTTTCCACTTATTTTTATTTTTGATTTATTTTGTCAATTTTAAAAAAATACGCATCGTGCTGTGCTGTTTGTGTTTGCTTGAGTGCATTCGCGCGCTCTCGCTTTCTCCACTTTACAATTTTTTTGTTATTATTTATCTATTCCTGAGAGTTTATCTTATTTTTTATTTGTTTATTTAAATGAAGTCGACCAGTTGCCTGCCCTTCCTTCCATTATCCGTCACCGAGACAAACTGAACAAAGTTCTGAGGTCGACCTTGTAAAGATAAGGATTCAGGTCTGTCTGCTGTTTACCTTTGCTCCTGCGCGCACTGCCCTTCTCTCCACATTTATGTGTTTGTTTGTTTCTCTATCTAATCTTTTGGGTTTTTATTTCTAATGAGGTCGACCAGTTGTCTATTTATTATTTTTTTTACTACGCATCAAGCTGCGCTGCTTGTCTTTGCTCCTGTGTGCTCGCGCACTCTCGCCTTTTCCACTTATTTTATTTTTGATTTATTTTGTCAATTTAAAAAAAATACGCATCGTGCTGTGCTGTTTGTGTTTGCTTGAGTGCATTCGCGCGCTCTCGCTTTCTCCACTTTACAATTTTTTTGTTATTATTTATCTATTCCTGAGAGTTTATCTTATTTTTTATTTGTTCATTTAAATGAAGTCGACCAGTTGCCTGCCCTTCCTTCCATTATCCGTCACCGAGACAAACTGAACAAAGTTCTGAGGTCGACCTTGTAAAGATAAGGATTCAGGTCTGTCTGCTGTTTACCTTTGCTCCTGCGCGCACTGCCCTTCTCTCCACATTTATGTGTTTGTTTGTTTGTCTATCTAATCTTTTGGGTTTTTATTTCTAATGAGGTCGACCAGTTGTCTATTTATTATTTTTTTTACTACGCATCAAGCTGCGCTGCTTGTCTTTGCTCCTGTGTGCTCGCGCACTCTCGCCTTTTCCACTTATTTTTATTTTTGATTTATTTTGATCAATTTTAAAAAAAAATACGCATCGTGCTGTGCTGTTTGTGTTTGCTTGAGTGCATTCGCGCGCTCTCGCTTTCTCCACTTTACAATTTTTTTGTTATTATTTATCTATTCCTGAGAGTTTATCTTATTTTTTATTTGTTTATTTAAATGAAGTCGACCAGTTGCCTGCCCTTCCTTCCATTATCCGTCACCGAGACAAACTGAACAAAGTTCTGAGGTCGACCTTGTAAAGATAAGGATTCAGGTCTGTCTGCTGTTTACCTTTGCTCCTGCGCGCACTGCCCTTCTCTCCACATTTATGTGTTTGTTTGTTTGTCTATCTAATCTTTTGGGTTTTTATTTCTAATGAGGTCGACCAGTTGTCTATTTATTATTTTTTTTACTACGCATCAAGCTGCGCTGCTTGTCTTTGCTCCTGTGTGCTCGCGCACTCTCGCCTTTTCCACTTATTTTTATTTTTGATTTATTTTTGATTTATTTTGTCAATTTAAAAAAATACGCATCGTGCTGTGCTGTTTGTGTTTGCTTGAGTGCATTCGCGCGCTCTCGCTTTCTCCACTTTACAATTTTTTTGTTATTATTTATCTATTCCTGAGAGTTTATCTTATTTTTTATTTGTTTATTTAAATGAAGTCGACCAGTTGCCTGCCCTTCCTTCCATTATCCGTCACCGAGACAAACTGAACAAAGTTCTGAGGTCGACCTTGTAAAGATAAGGATTCAGGTCTGTCTGCTGTTTACCTTTGCTCCTGCGCGCACTGCCCTTCTCTCCACATTTATGTGTTTGTTTGTTTGTCTATCTAATCTTTTGGGTTTTTATTTCTAATGAGGTCGACCAGTTGTCTATTTATTATTTTTTTTACTACGCATCAAGCTGCGCTGCTTGTCTTTGCTCCTGTGTGCTCGCGCACTCTCGCCTTTTCCACTTATTTTTATTTTTGATTTATTTTGTCAATTTTAAAAAAAAATACGCATCGTGCTGTGCTGTTTGTGTTTGCTTGAGTGCATTCGCGCGCTCTCGCTTTCTCCACTTTACAATTTTTTTTTATTATTTATCTATTCCTGAGAGTTTATCTTATTTTTTATTTGTTTATTTAAATGAAGTCGACCAGTTGCCTGCCCTTCCTTCCATTATCCGTCACCGAGACAAACTGAACAAAGTTCTGAGGTCGACCTTGTAAAGATAAGGATTCAGGTCTGTCTGCTGTTTACCTTTGCTCCTGCGCGCACTGCCCTTCTCTCCACATTTATGTGTTTGTTTGTTTGTCTATCTAATCTTTTGGGTTTTTATTTCTAATGAGGTCGACCAGTTGTCTATTTATTATTTTTTTTACTACGCATCAAGCTGCGCTGCTTGTCTTTGCTCCTGTGTGCTCGCGCACTCTCGCCTTTTCCACTTATTTTTATTTTTGATTTATTTTTGATTTATTTTGTCAATTTTAAAAAAAAATACGCATCGTGCTGTGCTGTTTGTGTTTGCTTGAGTGCATTCGCGCGCTCTCGCTTTCTCCACTTTACAATTTTTTTGTTATTATTTATCTATTCCTGAGAGTTTATCTTATTTTTATTTGTTTATTTAAATGAAGTCGACCAGTTGCCTGCCCTTCCTTCCATTATCCGTCACCGAGACAAACTGAACAAAGTTCTGAGGTCGACCTTGTAAAGATAAGGATTCAGGTCTGTCTGCTGTTTACCTTTGCTCCTGCGCGCACTGCCCTTCTCTCCACATTTATGTGTTTGTTTGTTTGTCTATCTAATCTTTTGGGTTTTTATTTCTAATGAGGTCGACCAGTTGTCTATTTATTATTTTTTTTACTACGCATCAAGCTGCGCTGCTTGTCTTTGCTCCTGTGTGCTCGCGCACTCTCGCCTTTTCCACTTATTTTTATTTTTGATTTATTTTTGATTTATTTTGTCAATTTAAAAAAAAATACGCATCGTGCTGTGCTGTTTGTGTTTGCTTGAGTGCATTCGCGCGCTCTCGCTTTCTCCACTTTACAATTTTTTTGTTATTATTTATCTATTCCTGAGAGTTTATCTTATTTTTTATTTGTTTATTTAAATGAAGTCGACCAGTTGCCTGCCCTTCCTTCCATTATCCGTCACCGAGACAAACTGAACAAAGTTCTGAGGTCGACCTTGTAAAGATAAGGATTCAGGTCTGTCTGCTGTTTACCTTTGCTCCTGCGCGCACTGCCCTTCTCTCCACATTTATGTGTTTGTTTGTTTGTCTATCTAATCTTTTGGGTTTTTATTTCTAATGAGGTCGACCAGTTGTCTATTTATTATTTTTTTTACTACGCATCAAGCTGCGCTGCTTGTCTTTGCTCCTGTGTGCTCGCGCACTCTCGCCTTTTCCACTTATTTTTATTTTTGATTTATTTTTGATTTATTTTGTCAATTTAAAAAAAATACGCATCGTGCTGTGCTGTTTGTGTTTGCTTGAGTGCATTCGCGCGCTCTCGCTTTCTCCACTTTACAATTTTTTTGTTATTATTTATCTATTCCTGAGAGTTTATCTTATTTTTTATTTGTTTATTTAAATGAAGTCGACCAGTTGCCTGCCCTTCCTTCCATTATCCGTCACCGAGACAAACTGAACAAAGTTCTGAGGTCGACCTTGTAAAGATAAGGATTCAGGTCTGTCTGCTGTTTACCTTTGCTCCTGCGCGCACTGCCCTTCTCTCCACATTTATGTGTTTGTTTGTTTGTCTATCTAATCTTTTGGGTTTTTATTTCTAATGAGGTCGACCAGTTGTCTATTTATTATTTTTTTTACTACGCATCAAGCTGCGCTGCTTGTCTTTGCTCCTGTGTGCTCGCGCACTCTCGCCTTTTCCACTTATTTTTATTTTTGATTTATTTTTGATTTATTTTGTCAATTTTAAAAAAAATACGCATCGTGCTGTGCTGTTTGTTTTTTCTTGAGTGCATTCGCGCGCTCTCGCTTTCTCCACTTTACAATTTTTTTGTTATTATTTATCTATTCCTGAGAGTTTATCTTATTTTTTATTTGTTTATTTAAATGAAGTCGACCAGTTGCCTGCCCTTCCTTCCATTATCCGTCACCGAGACAAACTGAACAAAGTTCTGAGGTCGACCTTGTAAAGATAAGGATTCAGGTCTGTCTGCTGTTTACCTTTGCTCCTGCGCGCACTGCCCTTCTCTCCACATTTATGTGTTTGTTTGTTTGTCTATCTAATCTTTTGGGTTTTTATTTCTAATGAGGTCGACCAGTTGTCTATTTATTATTTTTTTTACTACGCATCAAGCTGCGCTGCTTGTCTTTGCTCCTGTGTGCTCGCGCACTCTCGCCTTTTCCACTTATTTTTATTTTTGATTTATTTTTGATTTATTTTGTCAATTTAAAAAAATACGCATCGTGCTGTGCTGTTTGTGTTTGCTTGAGTGCATTCGCGCGCTCTCGCTTTCTCCACTTTACAATTTTTTTGTTATTATTTATCTATTCCTGAGAGTTTATCTTATTTTTTATTTGTTTATTTAAATGAAGTCGACCAGTTGCCTGCCCTTCCTTCCATTATCCGTCACCGAGACAAACTGAACAAAGTTCTGAGGTCGACCTTGTAAAGATAAGGATTCAGGTCTGTCTGCTGTTTACCTTTGCTCCTGCGCGCACTGCCCTTCTCTCCACATTTATGTGTTTGTTTGTTTGTCTATCTAATCTTTTGGGTTTTTATTTCTAATGAGGTCGACCAGTTGTCTATTTATTATTTTTTTTACTACGCATCAAGCTGCGCTGCTTGTCTTTGCTCCTGTGTGCTCGCGCACTCTCGCCTTTTCCACTTATTTTTATTTTTGATTTATTTTGTCAATTTTAAAAAAAATACGCATCGTGCTGTGCTGTTTGTGTTTGCTTGAGTGCATTCGCGCGCTCTCGCTTTCTCCACTTTACAATTTTTTTGTTATTATTTATCTATTCCTGAGAGTTTATCTTATTTTTTATTTGTTTATTTAAATGAAGTCGACCAGTTGCCTGCCCTTCCTTCCATTATCCGTCACCGAGACAAACTGAACAAAGTTCTGAGGTCGACCTTGTAAAGATAAGGATTCAGGTCTGTCTGCTGTTTACCTTTGCTCCTGCGCGCACTGCCCTTCTCTCCACATTTATGTGTTTGTTTGTTTGTCTATCTAATCTTTTGGGTTTTTATTTCTAATGAGGTCGACCAGTTGTCTATTTATTATTTTTTTTACTACGCATCAAGCTGCGCTGCTTGTCTTTGCTCCTGTGTGCTCGCGCACTCTCGCCTTTTCCACTTATTTTTATTTTTGATTTATTTTTGATTTATTTTGTCAATTTTAAAAAAAAATACGCATCGTGCTGTGCTGTTTGTGTTTGCTTGAGTGCATTCGCGCACTCTCGCTTTCTCCACTTTACAATTTTTTTGTTATTATTTATCTATTCCTGAGAGTTTATCTTATTTTTTATTTGTTTATTTAAATGAAGTCGACCAGTTGCCTGCCCTTCCTTCCATTATCCGTCACCGAGACAAACTGAACAAAGTTCTGAGGTCGACCTTGTAAAGATAAGGATTCAGGTCTGTCTGCTGTTTACCTTTGCTCCTGCGCGCACTGCCCTTCTCTCCACATTTATGTGTTTGTTTGTTTGTCTATCTAATCTTTTGGGTTTTTATTTCTAATGAGGTCGACCAGTTGTCTATTTATTATTTTTTTTACTACGCATCAAGCTGCGCTGCTTGTCTTTGCTCCTGTGTGCTCGCGCACTCTCGCCTTTTCCACTTATTTTTATTTTTGATTTATTTTTGATTTATTTTGTCAATTTAAAAAAAATACGCATCGTGCTGTGCTGTTTGTGTTTGCTTGAGTGCATTCGCGCGCTCTCGCTTTCTCCACTTTACAATTTTTTTGTTATTATTTATCTATTCCTGAGAGTTTATCTTATTTTTTGTTTATTTAAATGAAGTCGACCAGTTGCCTGCCCTTCCTTCCATTATCCGTCACCGAGACAAACTGAACAAAGTTCTGAGGTCGACCTTGTAAAGATAAGGATTCAGGTCTGTCTGCTGTTTACCTTTGCTCCTGCGCGCACTGCCCTTCTCTCCACATTTATGTGTTTGTTTGTTTGTCTATCTAATCTTTTGGGTTTTTATTTCTAATGAGGTCGACCAGTTGTCTATTTATTATTTTTTTTACTACGCATCAAGCTGCGCTGCTTGTCTTTGCTCCTGTGTGCTCGCGCACTCTCGCCTTTTCCACTTATTTTTATTTTTGATTTATTTTTGATTTATTTTGTCAATTTAAAAAAAATACGCATCGTGCTGTGCTGTTTGTGTTTGCTTGAGTGCATTCGCGCGCTCTCGCTTTCTCCACTTTACAATTTTTTTGTTATTATTTATCTATTCCTGAGAGTTTATCTTATTTTTTATTTGTTTATTTAAATGAAGTCGACCAGTTGCCTGCCCTTCCTTCCATTATCCGTCACCGAGACAAACTGAACAAAGTTCTGAGGTCGACCTTGTAAAGATAAGGATTCAGGTCTGTCTGCTGTTTACCTTTGCTCCTGCGCGCACTGCCCTTCTCTCCACATTTATGTGTTTGTTTGTTTGTCTATCTAATCTTTTGGGTTTTTATTTCTAATGAGGTCGACCAGTTGTCTATTTATTATTTTTTTTACTACGCATCAAGCTGCGCTGCTTGTCTTTGCTCCTGTGTGCTCGGCACTCTCGCCTTTTCCACTTATTTTTATTTTTGATTTATTTTTGATTTATTTTGTCAATTTTAAAAAAAAAACGCATCGTGCTGTGCTGTTTGTGTTTGCTTGAGTGCATTCGCGCGCTCTCGCTTTCTCCACTTTACAATTTTTTTGTTATTATTTATCTATTCCTGAGAGTTTATCTTATTTTTTATTTGTTTATTTAAATGAAGTCGACCAGTTGCCTGCCCTTCCTTCCATTATCCGTCACCGAGACAAACTGAACAAAGTTCTGAGGTCGACCTTGTAAAGATAAGGATTCAGGTCTGTCTGCTGTTTACCTTTGCTCCTGCGCGCACTGCCCTTCTCTCCACATTTATGTGTTTGTTTGTTTGTCTATCTAATCTTTTGGGTTTTTATTTCTAATGAGGTCGACCAGTTGTCTATTTATTATTTTTTTTACTACGCATCAAGCTGCACTGCTTGTCTTTGCTCCTGTGTGCTCGCGCACTCTCGCCTTTTCCACTTATTTTTATTTTTGATTTATTTTGATTTATTTTGTCAATTTAAAAAAATACGCATCGTGCTGTGCTGTTTGTGTTTGCTTGAGTGCATTCGCGCGCTCTCGCTTTCTCCACTTTACAATTTTTTTGTTATTATTTATCTATTCCTGAGAGTTTATCTTATTTTTTGTTTATTTAAATGAAGTCGACCAGTTGCCTGCCCTTCCTTCCATTATCCGTCACCGAGACAAACTGAACAAAGTTCTGAGGTCGACCTTGTAAAGATAAGGATTCAGGTCTGTCTGCTGTTTACCTTTGCTCCTGCGCGCACTGCCCTTCTCTCCACATTTATGTGTTTGTTTGTTTGTCTATCTAATCTTTTGGGTTTTTATTTCTAATGAGGTCGACCAGTTGTCTATTTATTATTTTTTTTACTACGCATCAAGCTGCGCTGCTTGTCTTTGCTCCTGTGTGCTCGCGCACTCTCGCCTTTTCCACTTATTTTTATTTTTGATTTATTTTTGATTTATTTTGTCAATTTAAAAAAAAAATACGCATCGTGCTGTGCTGTTTGTGTTTGCTTGAGTGCATTCGCGCGCTCTCGCTTTCTCCACTTTACAATTTTTTTGTTATTATTTATCTATTCCTGAGAGTTTATCTTATTTTTTATTTGTTTATTTAAATGAAGTCGACCAGTTGCCTGCCCTTCCTTCCATTATCCGTCACCGAGACAAACTGAACAAGTTCTGAGGTCGTCCTTGTAAAGATAAGGATTCAGGTCTGTCTGCTGTTTACCTTTGCTCCTGCGCGCACTGCCCTTCTCTCCACATTTATGTGTTTGTTTGTTTGTCTATCTAATCTTTTGGGTTTTTATTTCTAATGAGGTCGACCAGTTGTCTATTTATTATTTTTTTTACTACGCATCAAGCTGCGCTGCTTGTCTTTGCTCCTGTGTGCTCGCGCACTCTCGCCTTTTCCACTTATTTTTATTTTTGATTTATTTTTGATTTATTTTGTCAATTTTAAAAAAAAATACGCATCGTGCTGTGCTGTTTGTGTTTGCTTGAGTGCATTCGCGCGCTCTCGCTTTCTCCACTTTACAATTTTTTTGTTATTATTTATCTATTCCTGAGAGTTTATCTTATTTTTTATTTGTTTATTTAAATGAAGTCGACCAGTTGCCTGCCCTTCCTTCCATTATCCGTCACCGAGACAAACTGAACAAAGTTCTGAGGTCGACCTTGTAAAGATAAGGATTCAGGTCTGTCTGCTGTTTACCTTTGCTCCTGCGCGCACTGCCCTTCTCTCCACATTTATGTGTTTGTTTGTTTGTCTATCTAATCTTTTGGGTTTTTATTTCTAATGAGGTCGACCAGTTGTCTATTTATTATTTTTTTTACTACGCATCAAGCTGCGCTGCTTGTCTTTGCTCCTGTGTGCTCGCGCACTCTCGCCTTTTCCACTTATTTTTATTTTTGATTTATTTTTGATCAATTTAAAAAAATACGCATCGTGCTGTGCTGTTTGTGTTTGCTTGAGTGCATTCGCGCGCTCTCGCTTTCTCCACTTTACAATTTTTTTGTTATTATTTATCTATTCCTGAGAGTTTATCTTATTTTTTATTTGTTTATTTAAATGAAGTCGACCAGTTGCCTGCCCTTCCTTCCATTATCCGTCACCGAGACAAACTGAACAAAGTTCTGAGGTCGACCTTGTAAAGATAAGGATTCAGGTCTGTCTGCTGTTTACCTTTGCTCCTGCGCGCACTGCCCTTCTCTCCACATTTATGTGTTTGTTTGTTTGTCTATCTAATCTTTTGGGTTTTTATTTCTAATGGGGTCGACCAGTTGTCTATTTATTATTTTTTTTACTACGCATCAAGCTGCGCTGCTTGTCTTTGCTCCTGTGTGCTCGCGCACTCTCGCCTTTTCCACTTATTTTTATTTTTGATTTATTTTTGATTTATTTTGTCAATTTTAAAAAAAAATACGCATCGTGCTGTGCTGTTTGTGTTTGCTTGAGTGCATTCGCGCGCTCTCGCTCTCTCCACTTTACATTTTTTTGTTATTATTTATCTATTCCTGAGAGTTTATCTTATTTTTTATTTGTTTATTTAAATGAAGTCGACCAGTTGCCTGCCCTTCCTTCCATTATCCGTCACCGAGACAAACTGAACAAAGTTCTGAGGTCGACCTTGTAAAGATAAGGATTCAGGTCTGTCTGCTGTTTACCTTTGCTCCTGCGCGCACTGCCCTTCTCTCCACATTTATGTGTTTGTTTGTTTGTCTATCTAATCTTTTGGGTTTTTATTTCTAATGAGGTCGACCAGTTGTCTATTTATTATTTTTTTTACTACGCATCAAGCTGCGCTGCTTGTCTTTGCTCCTGTGTGCTCGCGCACTCTCGCCTTTTCCACTTATTTTTATTTTTGATTTATTTTGTCAATTTAAAAAAAATACGCATCGTGCTGTGCTGTTTGTGTTTGCTTGAGTGCATTCGCGCGCTCTCGCTTTCTCCACTTTACAATTTTTTGTTATTATTTATCTATTCCTGAGAGTTTATGTTATTTTTTGTTTATTTAAATGAAGTCGACCAGTTGCCTGCCCTTCCTTCCATTATCCGTCACCGAGACAAACTGAACAAAGTTCTGAGGTCGACCTTGTAAAGATAAGGATTCAGGTCTGTCTGCTGTTTACCTTTGCTCCTGCGCGCACTGCCCTTCTCTCCACATTTATGTGTTTGTTTGTTTGTCTATCTAATCTTTTGGGTTTTTATTTCTAATGAGGTCGACCAGTTGTCTATTTATTATTTTTTTTACTACGCATCAAGCTGCGCTGCTTGTCTTTGCTCCTGTGTGCTCGCGCACTCTCGCCTTTTCCACTTATTTTTATTTTTGATTTATTTTTGTTTATTTTGTCAATTTTAAAAAAAAACGCATCGTGCTGTGCTGTTTGTGTTTGCTTGAGTGCATTCGCGCGCTCTCGCTTTCTCCACTTTACAATTTTTTTGTTATTATTTATCTATTCCTGAGAGTTTATCTTATTTTTTATTTGTTTATTTAAATGAAGTCGACCAGTTGCCTGCCCTTCCTTCCATTATCCGTCACCGAGACAAACTGAACAAAGTTCTGAGGTCGACCTTGTAAAGATAAGGATTCAGGTCTGTCTGCTGTTTACCTTTGCTCCTGCGCGCACTGCCCTTCTCTCCACATTTATGTGTTTGTTTGTTTGTCTATCTAATCTTTTGCGTTTTTATTTCTAATGAGGTCGACCAGTTGTCTATTTATTATTTTTTTTACTACGCATCAAGCTGTGCTGCTTGTCTTTGCTCCTGTGTGCTCGGGCACTCTCGCCTTTTCCACTTATTTTTATTTTTGATTTATTTTTGATTTATTTTGTCAATTTAAAAAAAAACGCATCGTGCTGTTCTGTTTGTGTTTGCTTGAGTGCATTCGCGCGATCTCGCTTTCTCCACTTTACAATTTTTTTGTTATTATTTATCTATTCCTGAGAGTTTATCTTATTTTTTATTTGTTTATTTAAATGAAGTCGACCAGTTGCCTGCCCTTCCTTCCATTATCCGTCACCGAGACAAACTGAACAAAGTTCTGAGGTCGACCTTGTAAAGATAAGGATTCAGGTCTGTCTGCTGTTTTCCTTTGCTCCTGCGCAAACTGCCCTTCTCTCCACATTTATGTGTTTCTTTGTTTGTCTATCTAATCTTTTGGGTATTTATTTCTAATGAGGTCGACCAGTTGTCTAATTATTATTTTTTTTACTACGCATCAAGCTGCGCTGCCTGACTTTGCTCCTGTGTGCTCGCGCACTCTCGCCTTTTCCACTTATTTTTATTTTTGATTTATTTTTGATTTATTTTGTCAATTTAAAAAAATACGCATCGTGCTGTGCTGTTTGTGTTTGCTTGAGTGCATTCGCGCGCTCTCGCTTTCTCCACTTTACAATTTTTTTGTTATTATTTATCTATTCCTGAGAGTTTATCTTATTTTTTATTTGTTATTTAAATGAAGTCGACCAGTTGCCTGCCCTTCCTTCCATTATCCGTCACCGAGACAAACTGAACAAATTTCTGAGGTCGACCTTGTAAAGATAAGGATTCAGGTCTGTCTGCTGTTTACCTTTGCTCCTGCGCGCACTGCCCTTCTCTCCACATTTATGTGTTTGTTTGTTTGTCTATCTAATCTTTTGGGTTTTTATTTCTAATGAGGTCGACCAGTTGTCTATTTATTATTTTTTTTTACTACGCATCAAGCTGCGCTGCTTGTCTTTGCTCCTGTGTGCTCGCGCACTCTCGCCTTTTCCACTTATTTTTATTTTTGATTTATTTTTGATTAATTTTGTCAATTTAAAAAAAAATACGCATCGTGCTGTGCTGTTTGTGTTTGCTTGAGTGCATTCGCGCGCTCTCGCTTTCTCCACTTTACAATTTTTTTGTTATTATTTATCTATTCCTGAGAGTTTATCTTATTTTTTATTTGTTTATTTAAATGAAGTCGACCAGTTGCCTGCCCTTCCTTCCATTATCCGTCACCGAGACAAACTGAACAAAGTTCTGAGGTCGTCCTTGTAAAGATAAGGATTCAGGTCTGTCTGCTGTTTACCTTTGCTCCTGCGCGCACTGCCCTTCTCTCCACATTTATGTGTTTGTTTGTTTGTCTATCTAATCTTTTGGGTTTTTATTTCTAATGAGGTCGACCAGTTGTCTATTTATTATTTTTTTTACTACGCATCAAGCTGCGCTGCTTGTCTTTGCTCCTGTGTGCTCGCGCACTCTCGCCTTTTCCACTTATTTTTATTTTTGATTTATTTTTGATTTATTTTGTCAATTTTAAAAAAATACGCATCGTGCTGTGCTGTTTGTGTTTGCTTGAGTGCATTCGCGCGCTCTCGCTTTCTCCACTTTACAATTTTTTTGTTATTATTTATCTATTCCTGAGAGTTTATCTTATTTTTTATTTGTTTATTTAAATGAAGTCGACCAGTTGCCTGCCCTTCCTTCCATTATCCGTCACCGAGACAAACTGAACAAAGTTCTGAGGTCGACCTTGTAAAGATAAGGATTCAGGTCTGTCTGCTGTTTACCTTTGCTCCTGCGCGCACTGCCCTTCTCTCCACATTTATGTGTTTGTTTGTTTGTCTATCTAATCTTTTGGGTTTTTATTTCTAATGAGGTCGACCAGTTGTCTATTTATTATTTTTTTTACTACGCATCAAGCTGCGCTGCTTGTCTTTGCTCCTGTGTGCTCGCGCACTCTCGCCTTTTCCACTTATTTTTATTTTTGATTTATTTTGTCAATTTAAAAAAAATACGCATCGTGCTGTGCTGTTTGTGTTTGCTTGAGTGCATTCGCGCGCTCTCGCTTTCTCCACTTTACAATTTTTTGTTATTATTTATCTATTCCTGAGAGTTTATCTTATTTTTTGTTCATTTAAATGAAGTCGACCAGTTGCCTGCCCTTCCTTCCATTATCCGTCACCGAGACAAACTGAACAAAGTTCTGAGGTCGACCTTGTAAAGATAAGGATTCAGGGTCTGTCTGCTGTTTACCTTTGCTCCTGCGCGCACTGCCCTTCTCTACACATTTATGTGTTTTTTTTGTTTGTCTATCTAATCTTTTGGGTTTTTATTTCTAATGAGGTCGACCAGTTGACTATTTATTATTTTTTTTACTACGCATCAAGCTGCGCTGCTTGTCTTTGCTCCTGTGTGCTCGCGCACTCTCGCCTTTTCCACTTATTTTTATTTTTGATTTATTTTGTCAATTTAAAAAAAATACGCATCGTGCTGTGCTGTTTGTGTTTGCTTGAGTGCATTCGCGCGCTCTCGCTTTCTCCACTTTACAATTTTTTTCTTATTATTTATCTATTCCTGAGAGTTTATCTTATTTTTTATTTGTTTATTTAAATGAAGTCGACCAGTTGCCTACCCTTCCTTCCATTATCCGTCACCGAGACAAACTGAACAAGGTTCTGAGGTCGTCCTTGTAAAGATAAGGATTCAGGTCTGTCTGCTGTTTACCTTTGCTCCTGCGCGCACTGCCCTTCTCTCCACATTTATGTGTTTGTTTGTTTGTCTATCTAATCTTTTGGGTTTTTATTTCTAATGAGGTCGACCAGTTGTCTATTTATTATTTTTTTTACTACGCATCAAGCTGCGCTGCTTGTCTTTGCTCCTGTGTGCTCGCGCACTCTCGCCTTTTCCACTTATTTTTATTTTTGATTTATTTTTGATTTATTTTGTCAATTTTAAAAATAAAATACGCATCGTGCTGTGCTGTTTGTGTTTGCTTGAGTGCATTCGCGCGCTCTCGCTTTCTCCACTTTACAATTTTTTGTTATTATTTATCTATTCCTGAGAGTTTATCTTATTTTTTGTTTATTTAAATGAAGTTGACCAGTTGCCTGCCCTTCCTTCCATTATCCGTCACCGAGACAAACTGAACAAAGTTCTGCGGTCGACCTTGTAAAGATAAGGATTCAGGTCTGTCTGCTGTTTACCTTTTGCTCCTGCGCGCACTGCCCTTCTCTCCACATTTATGTGTTTGTTTGTTTGTCTATCTAATCTTTTGGGTTTTTTATTTGCTAATGAGGTCGACCAGTTGTCTATTTATTATTTTTTTTTACTACGCATCAAGCTACACGGCTTGTCTTTGCTCCTGTGTGCTCGCGCACTCTCGCCTTTTCCACTTATTTTTATTTTTGATTTATTTTGTCAATTTAAAAAAATACGCATCGTGCTGTGCTGTTTGTGTTTGCTTGAGTGCATTCGCGCGCTCTCGCTTTCTCCACTTTACAATTTTTTGTTATTATTTATCTATTCCTGAGAGTTTATCTTATTTTTTGTTTATTTAAATGAAGTCGACCAGTTGCCTGCCCTTCCTTCCATTATCCGTCACCGAGACAAAGTGAACAAATTTCTGAGGTCGACCTTGTAAAGATAGGATTCAGGTCTGTCTGCTGTTTACCTTTGCTCCTGCGCGCACTGCCCTTCTCTCCACATTTATGTGTTTGTTTGTTTGTCTATCTAATCTTTTGGGTTTTTATTTCTAATGAGGTCGACCCGTTGTCTATTTATTATTTTTTTTTACTACGCATCAAGCTGCGCTGCTTGTCTTTGCTCCTGTGTGCTCGCGCACTCTCGCCTTTTGCACTTATTTTTATTTTTGATTTATTTTTGATTAATTTTGTCAATTTTAAAAAAAAATACGCATCGTGCTGCGCTGTTTGTTTTTGCTTGAGTGCATTCGCGCGCTCTCGCTTTCTCCACTTTACACTTTTTTTGTTACTATTTATCTATTCCTGAGAGTTTATCTTATTTTTTATTTGTTTATTTAAATGAAGTCGACCAGTTGCCTGCCCTTCCTTCCATAATCCGTCACCGAGACAAACTTAACAAAGTTCTGAGGTCGTCCTTGTAAAGATAAGGATTCAGGTCTGTCTGCTGTTTACCTTTGCTCCTGCGCGCACTGCCCTTCTCTCCACATTTATGTGTTTGTTTGTTTGTCTATCTAATCTTTTGGGTTTTTATTTCTAATGAGGTCGACCAGTTGTCTATTTATTATTTTTTTTACTACGCATCAAGCTACACTGCTTGTCTTTGCTCCTGTGTGCTCGCGCACTCTCGCCTTTTCCACTTATTTTTATTTTTGATTTATTTTGTCAATTTAAAAAAAATACGCATCGTGCTGTGCTGTTTGTGTTTGCTTGAGTGCATTCGCGCGCTCTCGCTTTCTCCACTTTACAATTTTTTTGTTATTATTTATCTATTCCTGAGAGTTTATCTTATTTTTTGTTTATTTAAATGAAGTCGACCAGTTGCCTGCCCTTCCTTCCATTATCCGTCACCGAGACAAACTGAACAAATTTCTGAGGTCGACCTTGTAAAGATAAGGATTCAGGTCTGTCTGCTGTTTACCTTTGCTCCTGCGCGCACTGCCCTTCTCTCCACATTTATGTGTTTGTTTGTTTCTCTATCTAATCTTTTGGGTTTTTATTTCTAATGAGGTCGACAAGTTGTCTATTTATTATTTTTTTTACTACGCATCAAGCTGCGCTGCTTGTCTTTGCTCCTGTGTGCTCGCGCACTCTCGCCTTTTCCACTTATTTTTATTTTTGATTTATTTTGTCAATTTAAAAAAAATACGCATCGTGCTGTGCTGTTTGTGTTTGCTTGAGTGCATTCGCGCGCTCTCGCTTTCTCCACTTTATAATTTTTTGTTATTATTTATCTATTCCTGAGAGTTTATCTTATTTTTTGTTCATTTAAATGAAGTCGACCAGTTGCCTGCCCTTCCTTCCATTATCCGTCACCGAGACAAACTGAACAAAGTTCTGAGGTCGACCTTGTAAAGATAAGGATTCAGGTCTGTCTGCTGTTTACCTTTGCTCCTGCGCGCACTGCCCTTCTCTCCACATTTATGTGTTTTTTTGTTTGTCTATCTAATCTTTTGGGTTTTTATTTCTAATGAGGTCGACCAGTTGTCTATTTATTATTTTTTTTTTACTACGCATCAAGCTGCGCTGCTTGTCTTTGCTCCTGTGTGCTCGCGCACTCTCGCCTTTTCCACTTATTTTTATTTTTGATTTATTTTGTCAATTTTAAAAAAAATACGCATCGTGCTGTGCTGTTTTGTGTTTGATTGAGTGCATTCGCGCGCTCTCGCTTTCTCCACTTTACAATTTTTTTGTTATTATTATCTATTCCTGAGAGTTTATCTTATTTTTTATTTGTTTATTTAAATGAAGTCGACCAGTTTGCCTACCCTTCCTTCCATTATCCGTCACCGAGACAAACTGAACAAAGTTCTGAGGTCGTCCTTGTAAGATAAGGATTCAGGTCTGTCTGCTGTTTACCTTTGCTCCTGCGCGCACTGCCCTTCTCTCCACATTTATGTGTTTGTTTGTTTGTCTATCTAATCTTTTGGGTTTTTGTTTCTAATGAGGTCGACCAGTTGTCTATTTATTATTTTTTTTTACTACGCATCAAGCTGCGCTGCTTGTCTTTGCTCCTGTGTGCTTGCGCACTCTCACCTTTTCCACTTATTTTTATTTTTGATTTATTTTTGATTTATTTTGTCAATTTAAAAAAAAATACGCATCATGCTGTGCTGTTTGTGTTGCTTGAGTGCATTCGCGCGCTCTCGCTTTCCTCCACTTTACAATTTTTTTGTTATTATTTATCTATTCCTGAGAGTTTATCTTATTTTTTATTTGTTTATTAAATGAAGTCGACCAGTTGCCTCCCTTCCTTCCATTATCCGTCACCGAGACAAACTGAACAAAGTTCTGAGGTCGACCTTGTAAAGATAAGGATTCAGGTCTGTCTGCTGTTTACCTTTGCTCCTGCGCACACTGCCCTTCTCTCCACATTTATGTGTTTGTTTGTTTGTCTATCTAATCTTTTGGGTTTTTATTTCTAATGAGGTCGACCCGTCGTCCATTTATTATTTTTTTTACTACGCATCAAGCTGCGCTGCTTGTCTTTGCTCCTGTGTGCTCGCGCACTCTCGCCTTTTCCACTTATTTTTATTTTGATTTATTTTGTCAATTTTAAAAAAAAATACGCATCGTGCTGTGCTGTTTGTGTTTGCTTGAGTGCATTCGCGCGCTCTCGCTTTCTCCACTTTACAATTTTTTTGTTATTATTTATCTATTCCTGAGAGTTTATCTTATTTTTTATTTGTTTATTTAAATGAAGTCGACCAGTTGCCTACCCTTCCTTCCATTATCCGTCACCGAGACAAACTGAACAAAGTTCTGAGGTCGTCCTTGTAAAGATAAGGATTCAGGTCTGTCTGCTGTTTACCTTTGCTCCTGCGCGCACTGCCCTTCTCTCCACATTTATGTGTTTGTTTGTTTGTCTATCTAATCTTTTGGGTTTTTGTTTCTAATGAGGTCGACCAGTTGTCTATTTATTATTTTTTTTACTACGCATCAAGCTGCGCTGCTTGTCTTTGCTCCTGTGTGCTTGCGCACTCTCACCTTTTCCACTTATTTTTATTTTTGATTTATTTTTGATTTATTTTGTCAATTTAAAAAAAAATACGCATCATGCTGTGCTGTTTGTGTTTGCTTGAGTGCATTCGCGCGCTCTCGCTTTCTCCACTTTACAATTTTTTGTTATTATTTATCTATTCCTGAGAGTTTATCTTATTTTTTATTTGTTTATTTTAAATGAAGTCGACCAGTTGCCTGCCCTTCCTTCCATTATCCGTCACCGAGACAAACTGAACAAAGTTCTGAGGTCGACCTTGTAAAGATAAGGATTCAGGTCTGTCTGCTGTTTACCTTTGCTCCTGCGCACACTGCCCTTCTCTCCACATTTATGTGTTTGTTTGTTTGTCTATCTAATCTTTTGGGTTTTTATTTCTAATGAGGTCGACCCGTCGTCCATTTATTATTT
>NW_025958030.1:0-38455 GCF_023159225.1 Perognathus longimembris pacificus | reverse complement strand
GCGCGAATGCACTCAAGCAAACACAAACAGAACAGCACGATGCGTATTTTTTTTAAAATTGAGAAAATAAATCAAAAATAAAAATAAGTGTAAAAGGCGAGTGTGCGAGAGCACACAGGAGTAAAGACAAGCAGCGCAGCTTGATGCGTAGTAAAAAAAATAATAAATAGACAACTGGTCGACCTCAATAGAAATAATAACCCAAAAGATTAGATAGATAAAGAAACAAACACATAAATGTGGAGAGAATGGCAGTGCGCGCAGGAGCAAAGGTAAACAGCAGACAGACCTGAATCCTTATCTTTACAAGGTCGACCTCAGAACTTTGTTCAGTTTGTCTCGGTGACGGATAATGGAAGGAAGGGCAGGCAACTGGTCGACTTCATTTAAATAAACAAATAAAAAATAAGATAAACTCTCAGGAATAGATAAATAATAACAAAAAAATTGTAAAGTGGAGAAAGCGAGAGCGCGCGAATGCACTCAAGCAAACACAAACAGCACAGCACGATGCGTATTTTTTTTAAAAATTGACAAAATAAATCAAAAATAAATCAAAAAATAAAAATAAGTGGAAAGGCGAGAGTGCGCGAGCACACAGGAGCAAAGACAAGCAGCGCAGCTTGATGCGTAGTAAAAAAAATAATAAATAGACAACTGGTCCACCTCATTAGAAATAAAAACCCAAAAGATAAGATAGACAAACAAACAAACACATAAATGTGGAGAGAAGGGCAGTGCGCGCAGGAGCAAAGGTAAACAGCAGACAGACCTGAATCCTTATCTTTACAAGGTCGACCTCAGAACTTTGTTCAGTTTGTCTCGGTGACGGATAATGGAAGGAAGGGCAGGCAACTGGTCGACTTCATTTAAATAAACAAATAAAAAATAAGATAAACTCTCAGGAATAGATAATAATAACAAAAAAATTGTAAAGTGGAGAAAGCGAGCGCGCGAATGCACTCAAGCAAACACAAACAGAACAGCACGATGCGTATTTTTTTTAAAATTGAGAAAATAAATCAAAAATAAAAATAAGTGTAAAAGGCGAGTGTGCGAGAGCACACAGGAGTAAAGACAAGCAGCGCAGCTTGATGCGTAGTAAAAAAAATAATAAATAGACAACTGGTCGACCTCAATAGAAATAATAACCCAAAAGATTAGATAGACAAAGAAACAAACACATAAATGTGGAGAGAATGGCAGTGCGCGCAGGAGCAAAGGTAAACAGCAGACAGACCTGAATCCTTATTTTTACAAGGTCGACCTCAGAACTTTGTTCAGTTTCTCTCGGTGACGGATAATGGAAGGAAGGGCAGGCAACTGGTCGACTTCATTTAAATAAACAAATAAAAAATAAGATAAACTCTCAGGAATAGATAAATAATAACAAAAAAATTGTAAAGTGGAGAAAGCGAGAGCGCGCGAATGCACTCAAGCAAACACAAACAGCACAGCACGATTCGTATTTTTTTTTAAATTGACAAAATAAATCAAAAATAAATCAAAAATAAAAATAAGAGTGGAGAAACGCAGGAAAACAAAAAGGAGCAAAAAAGAAGAACCGAAAACCTACACGGAGCCGGAGATTAATCGGGGCACCCTCCCCCCACCAGCCGGCCCTGGCCCAAACTGGGTCAGGCTGGAAAGGGAAACCCGGCGATCGGCAGACAGGTTGCCAGGAGCCCAGAATCCATATAGCGGGAGACCCCACGGACACAAAGCAGGGTGCGGACCAAGACACACCCAGCAGCGACGAGAAGTTCGGGTCCACACCGGATTCGGACAAGGGTACCCAGCGCGGCAGAAAGAGGGAACGGGGGAGCCACCACGACACTTCGCCAACCCCTGAAGGGCCAACGGCGGTGCGGGACACGCACACAAAGCAGCAAAAGTGAGTCCCCCATAATCCCTTCCCCCAACGGGAGACCCAAGGCCGACAAAGACGATATATCTCCCTCCCTCCCCCTCCCCACTCCCGTGGGAACAAAGATTCCCCAAATCAGGCGGGAAGCTCCCAGCAGGCACTGGGAAGCCAGTCTAGCAGGGAAGGGCGGAACAGCCCCAAGCCCCCAAAGGTTCCTGAACTGGCAGAACCGGCCCCGTCCCCTTCCCAACAGGGGCCAGGGACGGCCGGCAGGGCAAGCCCCACCCGAGGCGCCTAGACCTTGCGGACTCTTACAACTAAAATCACAGGCGCTGGTGGGCAATACCAGCCCAGCAGGGTCACCTGAGCCTGATCTCGTTCCCCCTCCTCGAAGCGGAGGCGAGGTCTGAGGGTGCCAAGCCACACCCGGACAGTCGATCCCACTGGGCCCCACACATACTGCTTCCCCCCCCCAACGGACTCGCGGGAGGGCGCAAGCACAACCCAACAACCCAGGGCTCGCTCTGGGAGGCAGACCCCACTTAAGTGCCTGTTGTAGGGGACTCACAGTGCACAGGAGGGCGGGGCCCCGGCGAAAGCGCCCGCTCTGATAGGCGTGCCCTGCACTGGTGGGCGGGGCCACAGCGACAGCACCTGCTGACGCAGACACGCCTACACAGAAGGGAGGGAAGAACTACACAGACTTCCAGATGCGCAAATCACAAAGAAACATAACTCAGTTCATCAAAGGACAAGCCAACTCGCCAGCTCCAAAAAGCAGCACGACTGGAGAGGAGATGGAGAATAAAAAAGCAAATGAGGACATGTTAACAGGAATGATCGAAACCGTCAGAAATGAAATCAGAAAACAATTCCAGGAGTTTAGAGCGGAAATCTGGAAGGACACCCAGGAAGCCAAGAAAGAAATGGAAGCAAAACTGGATACAATGCAAGCCTCGTTTAAAGAAATGGAAGCAAAAATGGATACAATGCAAGCCGCCTTTAAAGAAAATCTCCACACCCTGAGAATTGAAATGCATGAAAAAATAGATTTAAAATACAACTCTTTAAAGGAAGAAATTTCCACGATCAGAGCTGATATGACAACCATGAATAGCTCTCTGACATCCATAAACTCCGCAATTGAAACCATAACACAAAGAGTGGACCATATGGAATCCAGAATCTCTCGCCTGGACGATGAAGCAGCTGACAACAACCAGAAAATGACCACACTCCAAGAAAAGGTGAAGCTTCAGGGAAGATTACTCCAGGAACTAATGGACAAAGACAAGAGATATAATCTGCGTATAATTGGAATAGAAGAAGGAGCCGAATATCAGAGCAGAGGGCTTAATCATGTTCTCAATAAAGTTATTGCAGAAAACTTCCCCAATCTCACAGGGGACCCCATCCAGGTAACCGAAGCCTATAGGACACCTGGCAGGCCAGACCCCAGGAAAACCACCCCAAGGCACATAATATTCAAGACTACAGACCTCAAGATTAAAGAGCAAATTCTGAATTCAGCCAAAGCGAAGAAGGAAACTTTTTTCAATGGGAAGAGGATTCGAATAACATCCGACTTATCCACACAAACTTACCAAGCTCGAAGTGAGTGGAAGAACACCATCCAAGTACTTCAGAATAACAATTTACAACCTCGGATCAAATATCCAGCGAAACTGGAGTTCACATTCGAAGGGAGAACCAGATCTTTCCACACCAAAGAGGAGCTAAAGAGTATGTGAATAAAAAACCAGCCCTACAGCGAATATTAAGAGGGGAAGCCCACCCAACAGAGATCGTAAAAGACACACAGACAGATTCAGAAAGAAACTTCAATAGCCAAAGTCCAGCAGAAACACAAGCTCACTAAAGACAAGAAGAAAAAAAAAAAAACAACAGGAAAAAAACAGCCCAACAAGAAAATGGAAGGAGAAAAAACACCCTTATCCTTGATCTCTTTAAATATAAATGGCTTAAACTCCCCGATCAAGAGGAGCAGACTGGCAGAATGGATCCGAAAGCAAAAAGTTGACATCTGTTGTCTACAAGAGACCCACCTTACAGCAAGGGACAAAAACAGGCTTCGAATGAAAGGATGGAGCAAGATCTACCAAGCAAATGCACCCACCAAAACGGCAGGTGTAGCCATCCTGATCTCAGACAAGCTGGATTTCTCTTTAAAGTCCACTCAAAAAGACAAAGAAGGACACTACATATTGATACAAGGAAAAATCCAGAATCAAGACATCACGGTGATAAATGTATACTCACCGAACAAAAGAGGCCCGACATATGTCAAGCAAATTCTCACAGAATTACAGAGCAAGATAGATGCAAACACAATCATAGTGGGTGACTTTAATACTCCTCTCTCTCCAAGAGACAGATCCAACACCCAGAGTATTAGTAAGGGAGCTGAGGACCTAAATAACACCATTGCCCAAATGGATCTAACAGACCTATATAGAACCTTCCACCCTACAGAGACCCAATACACCTTCTTTTCAGCAGCCCATGGATCATATTCCAAAATAGACCACGTCATAGCCCACACAAAGAACCTCAGCAAATACAAAAGAATTGACATCATCCCATGTATTATATCTGATCACAGTGGATTAAAGGTAACCCTCAACAACAAAGGATACCACAGAGCCTATACACACTCTTGGAGGCTAAACCCCACGCTGCTATCCAACACTTGGGCCACAGATCAAATTAAAGATGAAATCAACGAATTCATAAGCCACAATGACAAAGAAAACACATCACAAAGAAACCTATGGGACACAGCTAAGGCAGTACTGAGGGGCAAGATCATTGCACTCAGTACCCACATTAAAAGAATGGAAGCAGAGCAGGTGAATACCCTCACGATGAAACTAAAACAACTGGAGAAACAAGAAATGACAGAATCTAAAACGACTAGGAGGGGAGAGATTACAAAGATTAAAGAAGAGATAAATCTGATTGAAAATAGAAAGACCATTCAACAAATAAATAAGACTAAAAGCTGGTTCTTTGAGAAAATAAACAAAATTGACAGACCCCTTGCAAGACTCACAAAAAAAAGAAGAGAAGAGACTCATATACGTAAAATCAGGGACTCCACAGGAAAAATTACAACAAATACACACGATATTCAAACAATCATAAGGAGCTATTTCCAAAACCTCTACTCAACAAAAAACAATAATTTTACAGAAATGGATCAATTCTTAGAGAAGTACAAACTGCCCAAACTGAACCAAGAAGAAATAAATCAACTAAATAAACCAATAACTTACGGTGAGATACAGGAGGTAATCAAGAACCTCCCTACTAAGAAAAGCCCAGGCCCAGATGGATTCACCAATGAATTCTACAAAACCTTTAGTGAGGAGCTAATTCCAATACTCCTCAAACTCTTCCGCGAAATAGAAACGGAGGGAAAAATCCCGAACTCATTCTACGAAGCTAATATCATACTCATCCCCAAACCAGGCAAAGATCCAACAAAAAAAGAGAACTACAGACCAATATCACTAATGAACACAGATGCAAAGCTCCTCAATAAAATATTAGCTAACAGGATCCAGAAAGTGATCAAGAATATCATACATCATGACCAAGTAGGCTTCATCCCTCAGTCACAAGGATGGTTCAACATCCGTAAATCAATCAATGTAATTCACCACATAAACAGAACTAAAATCAAGAATCACATTGTTATCTCAGTCGATGCCCAAAAAGCCTTTGACAAAATACAACATCCATACCTATTAAAAGCTTTGGAGAGAACAGGAATAGAGGGAACATTCCTCAAAACAATAAAAGCCATATACAACAGACCAACTGCTAATATCATATTAAATGGAGAGAAACTTAAATCATTCCCCCTAAACACAGGAACAAGACAAGGATGCCCACTCTCCCCACTTCTGTTCAACATAGTACTGGAATCCCTAGCCATAGCAATAAGGCAAGAGGAGGACATCAAAGGGATCCACATCGGCAAGGAAGAAATCAAGTTATCCCTATTCGCAGACGACATGATCTTATATCTCAAGGACCCAAAAAACTCAGTACCCAAACTCCTACATCTAATAAACCAATTTGGCAAAGTAGCAGGATACAAAATCAATCCACAAAAGTCAGCAGCTTTTCTGTACACCAGCAATAGACAAACAGAAAAGGAAATTATGGAAACGATTCCATTTACAGTAGCCAAAAAAAGAATAAAGTACCTAGGGATCAACTTAACCAAGGACGTGACGGACCTATTCAATGAAAACTACAAAAATCTAATAAGGGAAATCAAAGAAGACACAAGGAGATGGAAAGACCTCCCATGCTCATGGGTAGGCAGAATCAATATAGTGAAAATGGCCATACTGCCCAAATTGTTATACAAATTCAATGCAATACCTATCAAAATCCCAGCCACATTCTTCACTGAAATAGAGAAACCAATCCATAAGTTCATATGGAACAGCAAAAAACCTAGAATAGCCAAAGCAATTCTAGGCAAAAAACATAGTGCAGGAGGTATCACCATACCAGACTTCAAGCTCTACTACAAGGCCATCATAACAAAAACAGCATGGTATTGGTATAAAAACAGATCGGAAGACCAGTGGATTAGAATTGAAGACCCAGAAATAAAACCGCACTCTTACAGCCAACTGATATTCGACAAAGGAGCTAAAGACATACAATGGAATAAACATAGCCTCTTCAACTACTGGTGCTGGGAGAACTGGGCAGCCATATGCAGAAAACTCAAAGTAGACCCAAGCCTATCACCATGCACCAAGATCAACTCAAAATGGATCAAGGACCTCAACATCAGACCTGAATCCTTGAAACTACTGAAGGACAGAGTAGGAAAGACACTAGAACTTATAGGCACAGGAAGGAACTTCCTGAATAGAGTCCCAGGCGCACAACAAATAGGGGAAAGACTCAACAAATGGGACTACTACAAATTAAAAAGTTTCTGCACAGCTAAGGTCATAGCCACCAAAATAGAAAGACAGCCAACGATATGGGAAAGGATATTTACCAGCACAGCAACAGACAAAGGCCTGATATCTGTCATCTACAGAGAACTCAAAAAACTAAGCCCCTCCAAGCCCAATAAACCTATTAGGAAATGGGCAAAAGAGCTAAAGAGAGACTTCACAAGAGAAGATATAAAAATGGCAAAGAAACACATGAGGAAATGCTCAACATCCCTGCTAGTAAAGGAAATGCAAATAAAAACAACCCTGAGATACCACCTCACCCCAGTTAGAATGGCCTATACTCTGAACTCAGGAAACAACAAATGCTGGAGGGGCTGTGGGGAAAGAGGAACCCTTCTCCATTGTTGGTGGGAGTGCAAATTAGTACAGCCACTTTGGAGAACAGTATGGAGGTTTCTCAAAAAGCTCAATATAGACCTACCCTATGACCCAGCCATACCACTCCTAGGCATCTATCCTAAACAGCAAAACCCAAGATATCAAAAGGACATTTGTACTTCCATGTTTATCGCAGCACAATTCACAATAGCCAAAATTTGGAAACAACCCAGATGCCCCTCCACAGATGAATGGATCCAAAAAATATGGTACTTATACACAATGGAATACTACATAGCGATTAGGAATGGTGAAATATTGTTATTTGCAGGGAAATGGTCAGAACTCGAACAAATAATGTTGAGTGAGACAAGCCTAGAACACAGAAAACAAAGGGGCATGATCTCCCTGATATATGACTGTTAACAAAGGGAGATGGAGAGACAGTAGAGACCAAGTCTGTGAACACTGTATATGTGCTTGATACATTGTATACTGCATATGGGTCTACCTGACCTAGACAAGGGATGGGAAAACAGGTTGTAAGATATCACAAGAAATGTACACAATGCCCTACTATGTAACTGCACCCTCTTTGCACAGCACCTTGTAAAAAAAAAAAAATTTATGTTCAATTGATAATAAAAAAAAAAAAAATTTAAAAAAAAAAAAATAAAAAAAAAATAAATAAAAATAAGTGGAAAATGCGAGAGTGCGCGAGCACACAGGAGCAAATACAAGCAGCGCAGCTTGATGCGTAGTAAAAAAAATAATAAATAGACAACTGGTCGACCTCATTAGAAATAAAAACCCAAAAGATTAGATAGAAAAACAAACAAACACATAAATGTGGAGAGAAGGGCAGTGCGCGCAGGAGCAAAGGTAAACAGCAGACAGACCTGAATCCTTATCTTTACAAGGTCGACCTCAGAATTTTATTCAGTTTGTCTCGGTGACGGATAATGGAAGGAAGGGCAGGCAACTGGTCGACTTCATTTAAATAAACAAATAAAAAATAAGATAAACTCTCAGGAATAGATAAATAATAACAAAAAAATTGTAAAATGTAGAAAGCGAGAGCGCGCGAATGCACTCAAGCAAACACAAACAGCACAGCACGATGCGTATTTTTTTTAAATTGACAAAATAAATCAAAAATAAATCAAAACTAAAAATAAGTGGAAAAGGTGAGAGTGCGCGAGCACACAGGAGCAAAGACAAGCAGCGCAGCTTGATGCGTAGTAAAAAAAATAATATATAGACAACTGGTCGACCTCATTAGAAATAAAAACCCAAAAGATTAGATAGACAAACAAACAAACACATAAATGTGTAGAGAAGGGCAGTGCGCGCAGGAGCAAAGGTAAAGACCAGACAGACCTGAATCCTTATCTTTACAAGGTCGACCTCAGAACTTTGTTCAGTTTGTCTCGGTGACGGATAATGGAAGGAAGGGCAGGCAACTGGTCTACTTCATTTAAATAAACAAATAAAAATAAGATAAACTCTCACGAATAGATAAATAATAACAAAAAAATTGTAAAGTGGAGAAAGCGAGAGCGCGCGATTGCACTCAAGCAAACACAAACAGCACAGTACGATGCGTATTTTTTTTAAATTGACAAAATAAATCAAAAATAAATCAAAAATAAAAATAAGTGGAAAAGGCGAGAGTGCGCGAGCACACAGGAGCAAAGACAAGCATCGCAGCTTGATGCGTAGTAAAAAAAATAATAAATAGACAACTGGTCGACCTCATTAGAAATAAAAACCCAAAAGATTAGATAGACAAACAAACAAACACAGAAATGTGGAGAGAAGGGCAGTGCGCGCAGGAGCAAAGGTAAACAGCAGACAGACCTGAATCCTTATCTTTACAAGTCCGACCTCACAACTTTGTTCAGTTTGTCTCGGTGACGGATAATGGAAGGAAGGGCAGGCAACTGGTCGACTTCGTTTAAATAAACAAATAAAAAATAAGATAAACTCTCAGGAATAGATAAATAATAACAGAAATTGTAAAGTGGAGAAAGCGAGAGCGCGCGAATGCACTCAAGCAAACACAAACAGCACAGCACGATGCGTATTTTTTTTTAAATTGACAAAATAAATCAAAAATAAAAATAAGTGGAAAAGGCGAGAGTGCGCGAGCACACAGGAGCAAAGACAAGCAGCGCAGCTTGATGCGTAGTAAAAAAAATAATAAATAGATAATGGTCGACCTCATTAGAAATAAAAACCCAAAAGATTAGATAGACAAACAAACAAACACATAAATGTGGAGAGAAGGGCAGTGCGCGCAGGAGCAAAGGTAAACAGCAGACAGACCTGAATCCTTATCTTTACAAGGTCGACCTCAGAACTTTGTTCAGTTTGTCTCGGTGACGGATAATGGAAGGAAGGGCAGGCAACTGGTCGACTTCATTTAAATAAACAAAAAATAAGATAAACTCTCAGGAATAGATGAATAATAACAAAAAAATTGTAAAGTGGAGAAAGCGAGAGCGCACGAATGCAGTCAAGCAAACACAAACAGCACAGCACGATGCGTATATTTTTTTAAAATTGACAAAATAAATCAAAAATAAATCAAAAATAAAAATACGTGGAAAAGGCGAGAGTGCGCGAGCACACAGGAGGAAAGACAAGCAGCGCAGCTTGATGTGTAGTAAAAAAAATAATTAATAGACAACTGGTCGACCTCATTAGAAATAAAAACCCAAAAGATTAGATAGACAAACAAACAAACACATAAATGTGGAGAAAAGGGCAGTGCGCGCAGGAGCAAATGTAAACAGCAGACAGACCTGAATCCTTATCTTTACAAGGTCGACCTCAGAACTTTGTTCAGTTTGTCTCGGTAACGGATAATGGAAGGAAGGGCAGGCAACTGGTCGACTTCATTTAAATAAACAAATAAAAAATAAGATAAACTCTCAGGAATAGATAAATAATAACAAAAAAATTGTAAAGTGGAGAATGCGAGAGCGCGCGAATGCACTCAAGCAAACACAAACAGCACAGCACGATGCGTATTTTTTTTTAAAATTGACAAAATAAATCAAAAATAAATCAAAAATAAAAATAAGTGGAAAAGGCGAGAGTGCGCGAGCACACAGGAGCAAAGACAAGCAGCGCAGCTTGATGCGTAGTAAAAAAAATAATAAATAGACAACTGGTCGACCTCATTAGAAATAAAAACCCAAAAGATTAGATAGACAAACAAACAAACACATAAATGTGGAGAGAAGGGCAGTGCGCGCAGGAGCAAAGGTAAACAGCAGACAGACCTGAATCCTTATCCTTACAAGGTCGACCTCAGAACTTTGTTCAGTTTGTCTCGGTGACGGATAATGGAAGGAAGGGCAGGCAACTGGTCGACTTCATTTAAATAAACAAATAAAAAATAAGATAAACTCTCAGGAATAGATAAATAATAACAAAAAAATTGTAAAGTGGAGAATGCGAGAGCGCGCGAATGCACTCAAGCAAACACAAACAGCACAGCACGATGCGTATTTTTTTTTAAAATTGACAAAATAAATAAAAAATAAATCAAAAATAAAAATAAGTGGAAAAGGCGAGAGTGCGCGAGCACACAGGAGCAAAGACAAGCATCGCAGCTTGATGCGTAGTAAAAAAAATAATAAATAGACAACTGGTCGACCTCATTAGAAATAAAAACCCAAAAGATTAGATAGACAAACAAACAAACACATAAATGTGGAGAGAAGGGCAGTGCGCGCAGGAGAAAGGTAAACAGCAGACAGACCTGAATCCTTATCTTTACAAGGTCTACCTCAGAACTTTGTTCAGATTGTCTCGGTGACGGATAATGGAAGGAAGGGCAGGCAACTGGTCGACTTCATTTAAATAAACAAATAAAAAATAAGATAAACTCTCAGGAATAGATAAATAATAACAAAAAAATTGTAAAGTGGAGAAAGCGAGAGCGCGCGAATGCACTCAAGCAAACACAAACAGCACAGCACGATTCGTATTTTTTTTTAAATTGACAAAATAAATCAAAAATAAATCAAAAATAAAAATAAGTGGAAAATGCGAGAGTGCGCGAGCACACAGGAGCAAATACAAGCAGCGCAGCTTGATGCGTAGTAAAAAAAATAATAAATAGACAACTGGTCGACCTCATTAGAAATAAAAACCCAAAAGATTAGATAGAAAAACAAACAAACACATAAATGTGGAGAGAAGGGCAGTGCGCGCAGGAGCAAAGGTAAACAGCAGACAGACCTGAATCCTTATCTTTACAAGGTCGACCTCAGAATTTTGTTCAGTTTGTCTCGGTGACGGATAATGGAAGGAAGGGCAGGCAACTGGTCGACTTCATTTAAATAAACAAATAAAAAATAAGATAAACTCTCAGGAATAGATAAATAATAACAAAAAAATTGTAAAATGTAGAAAGCGAGAGCGCGCGAATGCACTCAAGCAAACACAAACAGCACAGCACGATGCGTATTTTTTTTAAATTGACAAAATAAATCAAAAATAAATCAAAAATAAAAATAAGTGGAAAAGGTGAGAGTGCGCGAGCACACAGGAGCAAAGACAAGCAGCGCAGCTTGATGCGTAGTAAAAAAAATAATATATAGACAACTGGTCGACCTCATTAGAAATAAAAACCCAAAAGATTAGATAGACAAACAAACAAACACATAAATGTGTAGAGAAGGGCAGTGCGCGCAGGAGCAAAGGTAAAGACCAGACAGACCTGAATCCTTATCTTTACAAGGTCGACCTCAGAACTTTGTTCAGTTTGTCTCGGTGACGGATAATGGAAGGAAGGGCAGGCAACTGGTCTACTTCATTTAAATAAACAAATAAAAATAAGATAAACTCTCACGAATAGATAAATAATAACAAAAAAATTGTAAAGTGGAGAAAGCGAGAGCGCGCGATTGCACTCAAGCAAACACAAACAGCACAGTACGATGCGTATTTTTTTTAAATTGACAAAATAAATCAAAAATAAATCAAAAATAAAAATAAGTGGAAAAGGCGAGAGTGCGCGAGCACACAGGAGCAAAGACAAGCAGCGCAGCTTGATGCGTAGTAAAAAAAATAATAAATAGACAACTGGTCGACCTCATTAGAAATAAAAACCCAAAAGATTAGGTAGACAAACAAACAAACACATAAATGTGGAGAGAAGGGCAGTGCGCGCAGGAGCAAAGGTAAACAGCAGACAGACCTGAATCCTTATCTTTGCAAGGTCGACCTCAGAACTTTGTTCAGTTTGTCTCGGTGACGGATAATGGAAGGAAGGGCAGGCAACTGGTCGACTTCATTTAAATAAACAAATAAAAAATAAGATAAACTCTCAGGAATAGATAAATAATAACAAAAAAATTGTAAAGTGGAGAAAGCGAGAGCGCGCGAATGCACTCAAGCAAACACAAACAGCACAGCACGATGCGTATTTTTTTTTTAAATTGAAAAAATAAATCAAAAATAAAAATAAGTGGAAAAGGCGAGAGTGCGCGAGCACACAGGAGCAAAGACAAGCAGCGCAGCTTGATGCGTAGTAAAAAAAATAATAAATAGACAACTGGTCGACCTCATTAGAAATAAAAACCCAAAAGATTAGATAGACAAACAAACAAACACATAAATGTGGAGAGAAGGGCAGTGCGGGCAGGAGCAAAGGTAAACAGCAGACAGACCTGAATCCTTATCTTTACAAGGTCTACCTCAGAACTTTGTTCAGATTGTCTCGGTGACGGATAATGGTAGGAAGGGCAGGCAACTGGTCGACTTCATTTAAATAAACAAATAAAAAATAAGATAAACTCTCAGGAATAGATAAATAATAACAAAAAAATTGTAAAGTGGAGAAAGCGAGAGCGCGCGAATGCACTCAAGCAAACACAAACAGCACAGCACGATTCGTATTTTTTTTTAAATTGACAAAATAAATCAAAAATAAATCAAAAATAGAAATAAGTGGAAAATGCGAGAGTGCGCGAGCACACAGGAGCAAATACAAGCAGCGCAGCTTGATGCGTAGTAAAAAAAATAATAAATAGGCAACTGGTCGACCTCATTAGAAATAAAAACCCAAAAGATTAGATAGAAAAACAAACAAACACATAAATGTGGAGAGAAGGGCAGTGCGCGCAGGAGCAAAGGTAAACAGCAGACAGACCTGAATCCTTATCTTTACAAGGTCGACCTCAGAACTTTGTTCAGTTTGTCTCGGTGACGGATAATGGAAGGACGGGCAGGCAACTGGTCGACTTCATTTAAATAAACAAATAAAAAATAAGATAAACTCTCAGGAATAGATAAATAATAACAAAAAAATTGTAAAGTGGAGAAAGCGAGAGCGCGCGAATGCACTCAAGCAAACACAAACAGCACAGCACGATGCGTATTTTTTTTAAATTGACAAAATAAATCAAAAATAAATCAAAAATAACAATAAGTGGAAAAGGCGATAGTGCGCGAGCACACAGGAGCAAAGACAAGCAGCACAGCAGATGCGTAGTAAAAAAAATAATAAATAGACAACTGGTCGACCTCATTAGAAATAAAAACCCAAAAGATTAGATAGACAAACAAACAAACACATAAATGTGGAGAGAAGGGCAGTGCGGGCAGGAGCAAAGGTAAACAGCAGACAGCCCTGAATGCTTATCTTTACAAGGTCGACCTCAGAACTTTGTTCAGTTTGTCTCGGTGACGGATAATGGAAGGAAGGGCAGGCAACTGGTCGACTTCATATAAATAAACAAATAAAAAATAAGATAAACTCTCAGGAATAGATAAATAATAACAAAAAAATTGTAAAGTGGAGAAAGAAGAGCGCGCGAATGCACTCAAGCAAACACAAACAGCACAGCACGATGCGTATTTTTTTTTAAATTGACAAAATAAATCAAAAATAAATCATAAATAAAATAAGTGGAAAAGGTGAGAGTGCGGCAGCACACAGGAGCAAAGACAAGCAGCGCAGCTTGATGCGTAGTAAAAAAAATAATAAATAGACAACTGGTCGACCTCATTAGAAATAAAAACCCAAAAGATTAGATAGACAAACAAACAAACACATAAATGTGGAGAGAAGGGCAGTGCGCGCAGGAGCAAAGGTAAACAGCAGACAGACCTGAATCCTTATATTTACAAGGTCGACCTCAGAACTTTGTTCAGTTTGACTCGGTGACCGATAATGGAAGGAAGGGCAGGCAACTGGTCGACTTCATTTAAATAAACAAAAAAAAAATAAGATAAACCCTCAGGAATACATAAATAATAACAAAAAAATTGTAAAGTGGAGAAAGCGAGAGCGCGCGAATGCACTCAAGCAAACACAAACAGCACAGCACGATGCGTTTTTTTTTAAATTGACAAAATAAATCAAAAATAAATCAAAGATAAAAATCAGTGGAAAAGTCGAGAGTGCCCGAGCACACAGGAGCAAAGACAAGCAGCGCAGCTTGATGGGTAGTAAAAAAAATAATAAATAGACAACTGGTCGACCTCATTAGAAATAGAAACCGAAAAGATTAGATAGACAAACAAACAAACACATAAATGTGGAGAGAAGGGCAGTGCGCGCAGGAGCAAAGGTAAAGAGCAGACAGACCTGAATCCTTATCTTTACAAGGTCGACCTCAGAACTTTGTTCAGTTTGTCTCGGTGACGGATAATGGAAGGAAGGGCAGGCAACTGGTCGACTTCATTTAAATAAACAAATAAAAAATAAGATAAACTCTCAGGAATAGATAAATAATAACAAAAAAATTGTAAAATGGAGAAAGCGAGAGCGCGCGAATGCACTCAAGCAAACACAAACAGCACAGCACGATGCGAATTTTTTTTAAATTGACAAAATTAATCAAAAATAAATCAAAAATAAAAATAAGTGGAAAAGGCGAGAGTGCGCGAGCACACAGGAGCAAAGACAAGCAGCGCAGCTTGATGCGTAGTAAAAAAATAATAAATAGACAACTGGTCGACCTCATTAGAAATAAAAACCCAAAAGATTAGACAGAAAAACAAACAAACACATAAATGTGGAGAGAAGGGCAGTGCGCGCAGGAGCAAAGGTAAACAGCAGACAGACCTGAATCCTTATCTTTACACGGTCGACCTCAGAACTTTGTTCAGTTTGTCTCGGTGACGGATAATGGAAGGAAGGGCAGGCAACTGGTCGACTTCATTTAAATAAACAAATAAAAAATAAGATAAACTCTCAGGAATAGATAAATAATAACAAAAAAATTGTAAAGTGGAGAAAGCGAGAGCGCGCGAATGCACTCAAGCAAACAGAAACAGCACAGCACGATGCGTATTTTTTTTTAAATTGACAAAATAAATAAAAAATAAATCAAAAATAAAAATAAGTGGAAAAGGCGAGAGTGCGCGAGCACACAGGAGCAAAGACAAGCAGCGCAGCTTGATGCGTAGTAAAAAAAATAATAAATAGACAACTGGTCGACCTCATTAGAAATAAAAACCCAAAAGATTAGATAGACAAACAAACAAACACATAAATGTGGAGAGAAGGGCAGTGCGGGCAGGAGCAAAGGTAAACAGCAGAAAGACCTGAATCCTTATGTTTACAAGGTCGACCTCAGAACTTTGCTCAGTTTGTCTCGGTGACGGATAATGGAAGGAAGGGCAGGCAACTGGTCGACTTCATTTAAATAAACAAATAAAAAATAAGATAAACTCTCAGGATTAGATAAATAATAACAAAAAAATTGTAAAGTGGAGAAAGCGAGAGCGCGCGAATGCACTCAAGCAAACACAAACAGCACAGCACGATGCATATTTTTTTTAAATTGACAAAATAAATCAAAAACAAATCAAAAATAAAAATAAGTGTAAAAGGCAAGAGTGCGCGAGCACACAGGAGCAAAGACAAGCAGCGCAGCTTGATGCGTAGTAAAAAAAATAATAAATAGACAACTGGTCGACCTCATTAGAAATAAAAACCCAAAAGATTAGATAGACAAACAAACAAACACATAAATGTGGAGAGAAGGGCAGTGCGCGCAGGAGCAAAGGTAAACAGCAGACAGACCTGAATCCTTATCTTTACAAGGTCGACCTCAGAACTTTGTTCAGTTTGTCTCGGTGACGGATAATGGAAGGAAGGGCAGGCAACTGGTCGACTTCATTTAAATAAACAAATAAAAAATAAGATAAACTCTCAGGAATAGATAAATAATAACAAAAAAATTGTACAGTGGAGAAAGCGAGAGCGCGCGAATGCACTCAAGCAAACACAAACAGCACAGCACGATGCGTATTTTTTTTAAATTGACAAAATACATCAAAAATAAATCAAAAATAAAAATAAGTGGAAAAGGCGAGAGTGCGCGAGCACACAGGAGCAAAGACAAGCAGCGCAGCAGATGCGTAGTAAAAAAAATAACAAATAGACAACTGGTCGACCTCATTAGAAATAAAAACCCAAAAGATTAGATACACAAACCAACAAACACATAAATGTGGAGAGAAGGGCAGTGCGGGCAGGAGCAAAGGGAAACAGCAGACAGCCCTGAATCCTTATCTTTACAAGGTCGACCTCAGAACTTTGTTCAGTTTGTCTCGGTGACGGATAATGGAAGGAAGGGCAGGCAACTGGTCGACTTCATTTAAATAAACAAATAAAAAATAAGATAAACTCTCAGGAATAGATAAATAATAACAAAAATATTGTAAAGTGGAGAAAGCGAGAGGGCGCGAATGCACACAAGCAAACACAAACAGCACAGCACGATGCGTATTTTTTTTAATTGACAAAATAAATCAAAAATAAATCAAAAATAAAAATAAGTGGAAAAGGCGAGAGTGCGCGAGCACACAGGAGCAAAGACAAGCAGCGCAGCTTGATGCGTAGTAAAAAAAATAATAAATAGACAACTGGTCGACCTCATTAGAAATAAAAACCCAAAAGATTAGATAGACAATCAAACAAACACATAAATGTGGAGAGAAGGGCAGTGCGCGCTGGAGCAAAGGTAAACAGCAGACAGACCTGAATCCTTATCTTTACAAGGTCGACCTCAGAACTTTGTTCAGTTTGTCTCGGTGACCGATAATGGAAGGAAGGGCAGGCAACTGGACGACTTCATTTAAATAAACAAATAAAAAATAAGATAAACTCTCAGGAATACATAAATAATAACAAAAAAATTGTAAAGTGGAGAAAGCGAGAGCGCGCGAATGCACTCAAGCAAACACAAACAGCACAGCACGATGCGATTTTTTTTTAAATTGACAAAATAAATCAAAAATAAATCAAAGATAAAAATAAGTGGAAAAGTCGAGAGTACCCGAGCACACAGGAGCAAAGACAAGCAGCGCAGCTTGATGGGTAGTAAAAAAAATAATAAATAGACAACTGGTCGACCTCATTAGAAAAAGAAACCCAAAAGATTAGATAGACAAACAAACAAACACATAAATGTGGAGAGAAGGGCAGTGCGCGCAGGAGCAAAGGTAAAGAGCAGACAGACCTGAATCCTTATCTTTACAAGGTCGACCTCAGATCTTTGTTCAGTTTGTCTCGGTGACGGATAATGGAAGGAAGGGCAGGCAACTGGTCGACTTCATTTAAATAAACAAATAAAAAATAAGATAACCTCTCAGGAATAGATAAATAATAACAAAAAAATTGTAAAGTGGAGAAAGCGAGAGCGCGCGAATAGACTCAAGCAAACACAAACAGCACAGCACGATGCGTATTTTTTTTAAATTGACAAAATAAATCAAAAATAAATCAAAAATAAAAATAAGTGGAAAAGGCGAGAGTGCGCGAGCACACAGGAGCAAAGACAAGCAGCGCAGCTTGATGCGTAGTAAAAAAAATAATAAATAGACAACTGGTCGACCTCATTAGAAATAAAAACCCAAAAGATTAGATAGACAAACAAACAAACACATAAATGTGGAGAGAAGGGCAGTGCGCGCAGGAGCAAAGGTAAACAGCAGACAGACCTGAATCCTTATCTTTACAAGGTCGACCTCAGAACTTTGTTCAGTTTGTCTCGGTGACAGATAATGGAAGGAAGGGCAGGCAACTGGTCGACTTCATTTAAATAAACAAATAAAAAATATGATAAACTCTCAGGAATAGATAAATAATAACAAAAAAATTGTAAAGTGGAGAAAGCGAGAGCGCGCGAATGCACTCAAGCAAACACAAACAGCACAGCACGATGCGTATTTTTTTTAAAATAGACAAAATAAATCAAAAACAAATCAAAAATAAAAATAAGTGTAAAAGGCAAGAGTGCGCGAGCACACATGAGCAAAGACAAGCAGCGCAGCTTGATGCGTAGTAAAAAAATAATAAATAGAAAACTGGTCGACCTCATTAGAAATAAAAACCCAAAAGATTAGATAGACAAACAAACAAACACATTAATGTGGAGAGAAGGGCAGTGCGCGCAGGAGCAAAGGTAAACAGCAGACAGACCTGAATCCTTATCTTTACAAGGTCGACCTCAGAACTTTGTTCAGTTTGTCTCGGTGACGGATAATGGAAGGAAGGGCAGGCAACTGGTCGACTTCATTTAAATAAACAAATAAAAAATAAGATAAACTCTCCGGAATAGATAAATAATAACAAAAAAATTGTAAAGTGGAGAAAGCGAGAGCGCGCGAATGCACTCAAGCAAACACAAACAGCACAGCACGATGCGTATTTTTTTAAATTGACAAAATAAATCAAAAATAAATCAAAAATAAAAATAAGTGGAAAAGGCGAGAGTGCGCGAGCACACAGGAGCAAAGACAAGCAGCGCAGCAGATGCGTAGTAAAAAAAATAACAAATAGACAACTGGTCGACCTCATTAGAAATAAAAACCCAAAAGATTAGATAGACAAACAAACAAACACATAAATGTGGAGAGAAGGGCAGTGCGCGCTGGAGCAAAGGTAAACAGCAGACAGACCTGAATCCTTATCTTTACAAGGTCGACCTCAGAACTTTGTTCAGTTTGTCTCGGTGACCGATAATGGAAGGAAGGGCAGGCAACTGGACGACTTCATTTAAATAAACAAATAAAAAATAAGATAAACTCTCAGGAATAGATAAATAATAACAAAAAAATTGTAAAGTGGAGAAAGCGAGAGCGCGCGAATGCACTCAAGCAAACACAAACAGCACAGCACGATGCGTATTTTTTTAAATTGACAAAATAAATCAAAAATAAATCAAAAATAAAAATAAGTGGAAAAGGCGAGAGTGCGCGAGCACACAGGAGCAAAGACAAGCAGCGCAGCAGATGCGTAGTAAAAAAAATAACAAATAGACAACTGGTCGACCTCATTAGAAATAAAAACCCAAAAGATTAGATAGACAAACAAACAAACACATAAATGTGGAGAGAAGGGCAGTGCGCGCTGGAGCAAAGGTAAACAGCAGACAGACCTGAATCCTTATCTTTACAAGGTCGACCTCAGAACTTTGTTCAGTTTGTCTCGGTGACCGATAATGGAAGGAAGGGCAGGCAACTGGACGACTTCATTTAAATAAACAAATAAAAAATAAGATAAACTCTCAGGAATACATAAATAATAACAAAAAAATTGTAAAGTGGAGAAAGCGAGAGCGCGCGAATGCACTCAAGCAAACACAAACAGCACAGCATGATGCGATTTTTTTTTAAATTGACAAAATAAATCAAAAATAAATCAAAGATAAAAATAAGTGGAAAAGTCGAGAGTGCCCGAGCACACAGGAGCAAAGACAAGCAGCGCAGCTTGATGGGTAGTAAAAAAAATAATAAATAGACAACTGGTCGACCTCATTAGAAAAAGAAACCCAAAAGATTAGATAGACAAACAAACAAACACATAAATGTGGAGAGAAGGGCAGTGCGGGCAGGAGCAAAGGTAAAGAGCAGACAGACCTGAATCCTTATCTTTACAAGGTCGACCTCAGAACTTTGTTCAGTTTGTCTCGGTGACGGATAATGGAAGGAAGGGCAGGCAACTGGTCGACTTCATTTAAATAAACAAATAAAAAATAAGATAAACTCTCACGAATAGATAAATAATAACAAAAAAATTGTAAAGTGGAGAAAGCGAGAGCGCGCGAATAGACTCAAGCAAACACAAACAGCACAGCACGATGCGTATTTTTTTTAAATTGACAAAATAAATAAAAAATAAATCAAAAATAAAAATAAGTGGAAAAGGCGAGAGTGCGCGAACACACAGGAGCAAAGACAAGCAGCGCAGCTTGATGCGTAGTAAAAAAAATAATAAATAGACAACTGGTCGACCTCATTAGAAATAAAAACCCAAAAGATTAGATAGACAAACAAACAAACACATAAATGTGGAGAGAAGGGCAGTGCGCGCAGGAGCAAAGGTAAACAGCAGACAGACCTGAATCCTTATCTTTACAAGGTCGACTTCAGAACTTTGTTCAGTTTGTCTCGGTGACGGATAATGGAAGGAAGGGCAGGCAACTGGTCTACTTCATTTAAATAAACAAATAAAAAATAAGATAAACTCTCAGGAATAGATAAAGAATAACAAAAAAATTGTAAAGTGGAGAAAGCGAGAGCGCGCGAATGCACTCAAGCAAACACAAACAGCACAGCACGATGCGTATTTTTTTTAAAATTGACAAAATAAATCAAAAACAAATCAAAAATAAAAATAAGTGTAAAAGGCAAGAGTGCGCGAGCACACATGAGCAAAGACAAGCAGCGCAGCTTGATGCGTAGTAAAAAAAATAATAAATAGAAAACTGGTCGACCTCATTAGAAATAAAAACCCAAAAGATTAGATAGACAAACAAACAAACACATAAATGTGGAGAGAAGGGCAGTGCGCGCAGGAGCAAAGGTAAACAGCAGACAGACCTGAATCCTTATCTTTACAAGGTCGACCTCAGAACTTTGTTCAGTTTGTCTCGTTGACGGATAATGGAAGGAAGGGCAGGCAACTGGTCGACTTCATTTAAATAAACAAATAAAAAATAAGATAAACTCTCAGGAATAGATAAATAATAACAAAAAAATTGTAACGTGGAGAAAGCGAGAGCGCGCGAATGCACTCAAGCAAACACAAACAGCACAGCACGATGCGTATTTTTTTAAATTGACAAAATAAATCAAAAATAAATCAAAAATAAAAATAAGTGGAAAAGGCGAGAGTGCGCGAGCACACAGGAGCAAAGACAAGCAGCGCAGCAGATGCGTAGTAAAAAAAATAATAAATAGACAACTGGTCGACCTCATTAGAAATAAAAACCCAAAAGATTAGATAGACAAACAAACAAACACATAAATGTGGAGAGAAGGGCAGTGCGGGCAGGAGCAAAGGTAAACAGCAGACAGCCCTGAATCCTTATCTTTACAAGGTCGACCTCAGAACTTTGTTCAGTTTGTCTCGGTGACGGATAATGGAAGCAAGGGCAGGCAACTGGTCGACTTCTTTTAAATAAACAAATAAAAAATAAGATAAACTCTCAGGAATAGATAAATAATAACAAAAAAATTGTAAAGTGGAGAAAGCGAGAGCGCGCGAATGCACTCAAGCAAACACAAACAGCACAGCACGATGCGTATTTTTTTTAAATTGACAAAACATATCAAAAATAAATCAAAAATAAAAATAAGTGGAAAAGGCGAGAGTGCGCGAGCACACAGGAGCAAAGACAAGCAGCGCAGCTTGATGCGTAGTAAAAAAAATAATAAATAGACAACCGGTCGACCTCATTAGAAATAAAACCCCAAAAGATTAGATAGACAAACAAACAAACACATAAATGTGGAGAGAAGGGCAGTGCGCGCAGGAGCAAAGGTAAACAGCAGACAGACCTGAATCCTTATCTTTACAAGGTCGACCTCAGAACTTTGTTCAGTTTGTCTCGGTGACAGATAATGGAAGGACGGGCAGGCAACTGGTCGACTTCATTTAAATAAACAAATAAAAAATAAGATAAACTCTCAGGAATAGATAAATAATAACAAAAAATTGTAAAGTGGAGAAAGCGAGAGCGCGCGAATGCACTCAAGCAAACACAAACAGCACAGCACGATGCGTATTGTTTTTAAAATTGACAAAATAAATCAAAAATAAATTAAAAATGAAAATTAGTGGAAAAGGCGAGAGTGCGCGAGCACACAGGAGCAAAGACAAGCAGCGCAGCTTGATGCGTAGTAAAATAAATAATAAATAGACAACTGGTCGACCTCATTAGAAATAAAAACCCAAAAGATTAGATTGACAAACAAACAAACACATGAATGCGGAGAGAAGGGCAGTGCGCGCAGGAGCAAAGGTAAACAGCAGACAGACCTGAATCCTTATCTTTACAAGGACGACCTCAGAACTTTGTTCAGTTTGTCTCGGTGACGGATAATGGAAGAAAGGGCAGGCAACTGGTCGACTTCATTTAAATAAACAAATAAAAAATAAGATAAACTCTCAGGAATAGATAAATAATAACAAAAAATTGTAAAGTGGAGAAAGCGAGAGCGCGGGAATGCACTCAAGCAAACACAAACAGCACAGCACGATGCGTATTTTTTTTTAAAATAGACAAAATAAATCAATAATAAAAATAAGTGGAAAAGGCGAGAGTGCGCGAGCACACAGGAGCAAAGACAAGCAGCGCAGCTTGATGCGTAGTAAAAAAAAATAATAAATAGACAACTGGTCGACCTCATTAGAAATAAAAACCCAAAAGATTGGATAGACAAACAAACAAACACATAAATGTGGAGAGAAGGGCAGTGCGCGCAGGAGCAAAGGTAAACAGCAGACAGACCTGAATCCTTATCTTTACAAGGTCGACCTCAGAACTTTGTTCAGTTTGTCTCAGTGACGGATAATGGAAGGAAGAGCAGGCAACTGGTCGACTTCATTTAAATAAACAAATAAAAAATAAGATAAACTCTCAGGAATAGATAAATAATAACAAAAAAATTGTAAAGTGCACAAAGCGAGAGCGTGCGAAAGCACTCAAGCAAACACAAACAGCACAGCACGATGCGTATTTTTTTTTAAATTGAGAAAATAAATCAAAAATAAATCAAAAATAAAAATAAGTGGAAAAGGCGAGAGTGCGCGTGCACACAGGAGCAAAGACAACCAGCGCAGCTTGATGCGTAGTAAAAAAAATAATAAATAGACAACTGGTCGACCTCATTAGAAATAAAAACCCAAAAGATTAGATAGACAAACAAACAAACACATAAATGTGGAGAGAAGGGCAGTGCGCGCAGGAGCAAAGGTAAACAGCAGACAGACCTGAATCCTTATCTTTACAAGGTCGACCTCAGAACGTTGTTCAGTTTGTCTCGGTGACGGATAATGGAAGGAAGGGCAGGCAACTGGTCGACTTCATTTAAATAAACAAATAAAAAATAAGATAAACTCTCAGGAATAGATAAATAATATCCAAAAAATTGTAAAGTGGAGAAATCGAGAGCGCACGAATGCACTCAAGCAAACACAAACGGCACAGCACGATGCGTATTTTTTTTATATTGACAAAATAAATCAAAAATAAATAAAAAATAACAATAAGTGGAAAAGGCGAGAGTGCGCGAGCACACAGGAGCAAAGACAAGCAGCGAAGCTTGATGCATAGTAAAGAAAATAATAAATAGACAACTGGTCGACCTTATTAGAAAAAAAACCCAAAAGATTAGATAGACAAACAAACAAACACATAAATGTGGAGAGAAGGGCAGTGCACGCAGGACCAAAGGTAAACAGCAGACAGACCTGAATCCTTATCTTTACAAGGTCGACCTCAGAACTTTGTTCAGTTTGTCTCGGTGACGGATAATGGAAGGAAGCGCAGGCACTGGTCGACTTCATTTAAATAAACAAATAAAAAATAATATAAACTCTCAGGAATAGATAAATAATAACAAAAAAATTGTCAAGTGGAGAAAGCGAGAGCGCGCGAATGCACTCAAGCAAACACAAACAGCACAGCACGATGCGTATTTTTTTAAAAAATTGACAAAATAAATAAAAAATAAATCAAAAATAAAAATAAGTGGAAAAGGCGAGAGTGCGCGAGCACACAGGAGCAAAGACAAGCAGCGCAGCTTGATGCGTAGTAAAAAAAATAATAAATAGACAACTGGTCGACCTCATTAGAAATAAAAACCCAAAAGATTAGATAGACAAACCAACAAACACATAAATGTGGAGAGAAGGGCAGTGCGGGCAGGAGCAAAGGTAAACAGCAGACAGACCTGAATCCTTATCTTTACAAGGTCGAACTCAGAACTTTGTTCAGTTTTTCTCGGTGACGGATAATGGAAGGAAGGGCAGGCAACTGGTCGACTTCATTTAAATAAACAAATAAAAATAATATAAACTCTCAGGAATAGATAAATAATAACAAAAAATTGTAAAGTGGAGAAAGCGAGAGCGCGCGAATGCACTCAAGCAAACACAAACAGCACAGCACGATGCGTATTTTTTTAAAAAATTGACAAAATAAATAAAAAATAAATCAAAAATAAAAATAAGTGGAAAAGGCGAAGTGCGCGAGCACACAGGAGCAAAGACAAGCAGCGCAGCTTGATGCGTAGTAAAAAAAATAATAAATAGACAACTGGTCGACCTCATTAGAAATAAAAACCCAAAAGATTAGATAGACAAACAAACAAACACATAAATGTGGAGAGAAGGGCAGTGCGCGCAGGAGCAAAGGTAAACAGCAGACAGACCTGAATCCTTATCTTTACAAGGTCGACCTCAGAACTTTGTTCAGTTTGTCTCGGTGACGGATAATGGAAGGAAGGGCAGGCAACTGGTCGACTTCATTTAAATAAACAAAAAATAAGATAAACTCTCAGGAATAGATAAATAATAACAAAAAAATTGTAAAGTGGAGAAAGCGAGAGCCCGCGAATGCACTCAAGCAAACACAAACAGCACAGCACGATGCGTATTTTTTTTAATTGACAAAATAAATCATAATAAATAAAAAATAACAATAAGTGGAAAAGGCGAGAGTGCGCCAGCACACAGGAGCAAAGACAAGCAGCGCAGCTTGATGCGTAGTAAAAAAAATAATAAATAGACAACTGGTCGACCTGATTAGAAATAAAAACCCAAAAGATTAGATAGACAAACAAACAAACACATAAATGTGGAGAGAAGGGCAGTGTGCGCAGGAGCAAAGGTAAACAGCAGACAGACCTGAATCCTTATCTTTACAAGGTCGACCTCACAACTTTGTTCAGTTTGTCTCGGTGACGGATAATGGAAGGAAGGGCAGGCAACTGGTCGACTTCATTTAAATAAACAAATAAAAAATAAGATAAACTCTCAGGAATAGAGAAATAATAACAAAAAAATTGTAAAGTGGAGAAAGCGAGAGCGCGCGAATGCACTCAAGCAAACACAAACAGCACAGCACGATGCGTATTTTTTTTAAATTGACAAAATAAATCAAAAATAAATCAAAAATAAAACTAAGAGGAAAAGGCGAGAGTGCGCGAGCACACAGGAGCAAAGACAAGCAGCGCAGCTTCATGGGTAGTAAAAAAAATAATAAATAGACAACTGGTCGACCTCATTAGAAATAAAAACCCAAAAGATTAGATAGACAAACAAACAAACACATAAATGTGGAGAGAAGGGCAGTGTGCGCAGGAGCAAAGGTAAACTGCAGACAGACCTGAATCCTTATCTTTACAAGGTCGACCTCAGAACTTTGTTCAGTTTGTCTCGGTGACGGATAATGGAAGGAAGGGCAGGCAACTGGTCGACTTCATTTAAATAAACAAATAAAAATAAGATAAACTCTCAGGAATAGATAAATAATAACAAAAAAATTGTAAAGTGGAGAAAGCGAGAGCGTGCGAATGCACTCAAGCAAACACAAATAGCACAGCACGATGCGTATTTTTTTTTAAAATTGACAAAATAAATCAAAAATAAAAATAAGTGGAAAAGGAGAGAGTGCGCGAGCACACAGGAGCAAAGACAAGCAGCGCAGCTTGATGCGTAGTAAAAAAAATAATAAATAGACAACTGGTCGACCTCATTAGAAATAAAAACCCAAAAGATTAGATAGACAGCAAACAAACACATAAATGTGGATAGAAGGGCAGTGCGCGCAGGAGCAAAGGTAAATAGCAGACAGACCTGAATCCTTATCTTTACAAGGTCGACCTCAGAACTTTGTTCAGTTTCTCTCGGTGACGGATAATGGAAGGAAGGGCAGGCAACTGGTCGACTTCATTTAAATAAACAAATAAAAAATAAGATAAACTCTCAGGAATAGATAAATAATAACAAAAAAATTGTAAAGTGGAGAAAGCGAGAGCGCGCGAATGCACTCAAGCAATCACAAACAGCACAGCACGATGCGTATTTTTTTTAAATTGACAAAATAAATCAAAAATAAATCAAAAATAAAAATAAGTGGAAAAGGCGAGAGTGCGCGAGCACACAGGAGCAAAGACAAGCAGCGCAGCTTGATGCGTAGTAAAAAAAATAATAAATAGACAACTGGTCGACCTCATTAGAAATAAAAACCCAAAAGATTAGATAGACAAACAAACAAACACATAAATGTGGAGAGAAGGGCAGTGCGCGCAGGAGCAAAGGTAACCAGCAGACAGACCTGAATCCTTATGTTTCCAAGGTCGACCTCAGAACTTTGTTCAGTTTGTCTCGGTGACGGATAATGGAAGGAAGGGCAGGTAACTGGTCGACTTCATTTAAATAAACAAATAAAATATAAGATAAACTCTCAGGAATAGATAAATAATAACAATAAAATTGTAAAGTGGAGAAAGCGAGAGCGCGCGAATGCACTCAAGCAAACACAAACAGCACAGCACGATGCGTATTTTTTTTAAAGTGACAAAATAAATCAAAAATAAATCAAAAATAAAAATAAGTGGAAAAGGCGAGAGTGCGCGAACACACAGGAGCAAAGACAAGCAGCGCAGCTTGATACGTAGTAAAAAAAATAATAAATAGACAACTGGTCGACCTCATTAGAAATAAAAACCCAAAAGATTAGATAGACAAACAAACAAACACATAAATGTGGAGAGAAGGGCAGGGCGCGCAGGAGCAAAGGTAACCAGCAGACAGACCTGAATCCTTATCTTTACAATGTCGACCTCAGAACTTTGTTCAGTTTGTCTCGGTGACGGATAATGGAAGGAAGGGCAGGCAACTGGTCGACTTCATTTAAATAAACAAATAAAAAATAAGATAAACTCTCAGGAATAGATAAATAATAAAAAAAATTGTAAAGTGGAGAAAGCGAGAGAGCGCGAATGCACTCAAGCAAACACAAACAGCACAGCAGGATGCGTATTTTTTTTTAAAATTGACAAAATAAATCAAAAATAAAAATAAGTGGAAAAGGCGAGAGTGTGCGAGCACACAGGAGCAAAGACAAGCAGCGCAGCTTGATGCGTAGTAAAAAAAATAATAAATAGACAACTGGTCGACCTCATTAGAAATAAAAACCCAAAAGATTAGATAGACAAACAAACAAACACATAAATGTGGAGAGAAGGGCAGTGCGCGCAGGAGCAAAGGTAAACAGCAGACAGACCTGAATCCTTATCTTTACAAGGTCGACCTCAGAACTTTGTTCAGTTTGTCTTGGTGACGGATAATGGAAGGAAGGGCAGGCAACTGGTCGACTTCATTTAAATAAACAAAAAATAATAAGATAAACTCTCAGGAATAGATAAATAATAACAAAAAAATTGTAACGTGGAGAAAGTGAGTGCGCGCGAATGCACTCAAGCAAACACAAACAGCACAGCACGATGCGTATTTTTTTTTAAGTGACAAAATAAATAAAAAATAAATCAAAAATAAAAATAAGTGGAAATGGCGAGAGTGCGCGAGCACACAGGAGCAAAGACAAGCAGCGCAGCTTGATACGTAGTAAAAAAAATAATAAATAGACAACTGGTCGACCTCATTAGAAATAAAAACCCAAAAGATTAGATAGACAAACAAACAAACACATAAATGTGGAGAGAAGGGCAGGGCGCGCAGGAGCAAAGGTAACCAGCAGACAGACCTGAATCCTTATCTTTACAAGGTCGACTTAAGAACTCTGTTCAGTTTGTCTCGGTGAAGGATAATGGAAGGAAGGGCAGGCAACAGGTCGACTTCATTTAAATGAACAAATAAAAAATAAGATAAACTCTCAATAATAGATAAATAATAAAAAAAATTGTAAAGTGGAGAAAGCGAGAGAGCGCGAATGCACTCAAGCAAACACAAACAGCACAGCACGATGCGTATTTTTTTTAAAATTGACAAAATAAATCAAAAATAAAAATAAGTGGAAAAGGCGAGAGTGCGCGAGCACACAGGAGCAAAGACAAGCAGCGCAGCTTGATGCGAAGTAAAAAAAATAATAAATAGACAACTGGTCGACCTCATTAGAAATAAAAACCCAAAAGATTAGATAGACGAACAAACAAACACATAAATGTGGAGAGAAGGGCAGTGCGCGCAGGAGCAAAGGTAAACAGCAGACAGACCTGAATCCTTATCTTTACAAGGTCGACCTCAGAACTTTGTTCAGTTAGTCTCGGTGACGGATAATGGAAGGAAGGGCAGGCAACTGGTCGACTTCATTCAAATAAACAAATAAAAAATAAGATAAACTCTCAGGAATAGATAAATAATAACAAAAAAATTGTAAAGTGGAGAAAGCGAGAGCGCGCGAATGCACTCAAGCAAACCCAAACAGCACAGCACGATGCGTATTTTTTTAAAATTGACAAAATAAATCAAAAATAAATCAAAAATAAAAATATGTGGAAAAGGCAAGAGTGCGCGAGTACACAGGAGCAAAGACAAGCAGCGCAGCTTGATGCGTAGTAAAAAAAATAATAAATAGACAACTGGTCGACCTCATTAGAAATAAAAACCCAAAAGATTAGATAGACAAACAAACAAACACATAAATGTGGAGAGAAGGGCAGGGCGCGCAGGAGCAAAGGTAACCAGCAGACAGACCTGAATCCTTATCTTTACAAGGTCGACCTCAGAACTTTGTTCAGTTTGTCTCGGTGACGGATAATGGAAGGAAGGGCAGGCAACTGGTCGACTTCATTTAAATAAACAAATAAAAAATAACATAAACTCTCAGGAATAGATAAATAATAACAAAAACATTGTAAAGTGGAGAAAGCGAGAGAGCGCGAATGCACTCAAGCAAACACAAACAGCACAGCACGATGCGTATTTTTTTTAAATTGACAAAATAAATCAAAAATAAATCAAAAATAAAAATAAGTGGAATAGGCGAGAGTGCGCGAGCACACAGGAGCAAAGACAAGCAGCGCAGCTTGATGCGTAGTAAAAAAAATAATAAATAGACAACTGGTCGACCTCATTAGAAATAAAAACCCAAAAGATTAGATAGACAAACAAACAAACACATAAATGTGGAGAGAAGGGCAGTGCGCGCAGGAGCAAAGGTAAACAGCAGACAGACCTGAATCCTTATCTTTACAAGGTCGACCTCAGAACTTTGTTCAGTTAGTCTCGGTGACGGATAATGGAAGGAAGGGCAGGCAACTGGTCGACTTCATTCAAATAAACAAATAAAAAATAAGATAAACTCTCAGGAATAGATAAATAATAACAAAAAAATTGTAAAGTGGAGAAAGCGAGAGCGCGCGAATGCACTCAAGCAAACCCAAACAGCACAGCACGATGCGTATTTTTTTAAAATTGACAAAATAAATCAAAAATAAATCAAAAATAAAAATATGTGGAAAAGGCAAGAGTGCGCGAGTACACAGGAGCAAAGACAAGCAGCGCAGCTTGATGCGTAGTAAAAAAAATAATAAATAGACAACTGGTCGACCTCATTAGAAATAAAAACCCAAAAGATTAGATAGACAAACAAACAAACACATAAATGTGGAGAGAAGGGCAGGGCGCGCAGGAGCAAAGGTAACCAGCAGACAGACCTGAATCCTTATCTTTACAAGGTCGACCTCAGAACTTTGTTCAGTTTGTCTCGGTGACGGATAATGGAAGGAAGGGCAGGCAACTGGTCGACTTCATTTAAATAAACAAATAAAAAATAACATAAACTCTCAGGAATAGATAAATAATAACAAAAACATTGTAAAGTGGAGAAAGCGAGAGAGCGCGAATGCACTCAAGCAAACACAAACAGCACAGCACGATGCGTATTTTTTTTAAATTGACAAAATAAATCAAAAATAAATCAAAAATAAAAATAAGTGGAATAGGCGAGAGTGCGCGAGCACACAGGAGCAAAGACAAGCAGCGCAGCTTGATGCGTAGTAAAAAAAATAATAAATAGACAACTGGTCGACCTCATTAGAAATAAAAACCCAAAAGATTAGATAGACAAACAAACAAACACATAAATGTGGAGAGAAGGGCAGTGCGCGCAGGAGCAAAGGTAAACAGCAGACAGACCTGAATCCTTATCTTTACAAGGTCGACCTCAGAACTTTGTTCAGTTAGTCTCGGTGACGGATAATGGAAGGAAGGGCAGGCAACTGGTCGACTTCATTCAAATAAACAAATAAAAAATAAGATAAACTCTCAGGAATAGATAAATAATAACAAAAAAATTGTAAAGTGGAGAAAGCGAGAGCGCGCGAATGCACTCAAGCAAACACAAACAGCACAGCACGATGCGTATTTTTTTTAAATTGACAAAATAAATCAAAAATAAATCAAAAATAAAAATCTGTGGAAAAGGCAAGAGTGCGCGAGTACACAGGAGCAAAGACAAGCAGCGCAGCTTGATGCGTAGTAAAAAAAATAATAAATAGACAACTGGTCGACCTCATTAGAAATAAAAACCCAAAAGATTAGATAGAGAAACAAACAAACACATAAATGTGGAGAGAAGGGCAGGGCGGGCAGGAGCAAAGGTAACCAGCAGACAGACCTGAATCCTTAACTTACAAGGTCGACCTCAGAACTTTGTTCAGTTTGTCTCGGTGACGGATAATGGAAGGAAGGGCAGGCAACTGGTCGACTTCATTTAAATAAACAAATAAAAAATAACATAAACTCTCAGGAATAGATAAATAATAACAAAAACATTGTAAAGTGGAGAAAGCGAGAGAGCGCGAATGCACTCAAGCAAACACAAACAGCACAGCACGATGCGTATTTTTTTTTAAATTGACAAAATAAATCAAAAATAAATCAAAAATAAAAATAAGTGGAAAAGGCGAGAGTGCGCGAGCACACAGGAGCAAAGACAAGCAGCGAAGCTTGATGCGTAGTAAAAAAAATAATAAATAGACAACTGGTCGACCTCATTAGAAATAAAAACCCAAAAGATTAGATAGACAAACAAACAAACACATAAATGTGGAGATAAGGGCAGGGCGCGCAGGAGCACAGGTAACCAGCAGACAGACCTGAATCCTTATCTTTACAAGGTCGACCTCAGAACTTTGTTCAGTTTGTCTCGGTGACGGATAATGGAAGGAAGGGCAGGCAACTGGTCGACTTCATTTAAATAAACAAAAAATAATAAGATAAACTCTCAGGAATAGATAAATAATAACAAAAAAATTGTAAAGTGGAGAAAGCAAGAGCGCGCGAATGCACTCAAGCAAACACAAGCAGCACAGCATGATTCGTATTTTTTTTAAATTGACAAAATAAATCAAAAATAAATCAAAAATAAAAATAAGTGGAAAAGGCGAGAGTGCGCGAGCACACAGGAGCAAAGACAAGCAGCGCAGCTTGATACGTAGTAAAAAAATAATAAATAGACAACTGGTCGACCTCATTAGAAATAAAAACACAAAAGATTAGATAGACAAACAAACAAACACATAAATGTGGAGAGAAGGGCAGGGCGCGCAGGAGCAAAGGTAACCAGCAGACAGACCTGAATCCTTATCTTTACAAGGTCGACTTAAGAACTCTGTTCAGTTTGTCTCGGTGAAGGATAATGGAAGGAAGGGCAGGCAACAGGTCGACTTCATTTAAATGAACAAATAAAAAATAAGATAAACTCTCAATAATAGATAAATAATAAAAAAAATTGTAAAGTGGAGAAAGCGAGAGAGCGCGAATGCACTCAAGCAAACACAAACAGCACAGCACGATGCGTATTTTTTTTAAAATTGACAAAATAAATCAAAAATAAAAATAAGTGGAAAAGGCGAGAGTGCGCGAGCACACAGGAGCAAAGACAAGCAGCGCAGCTTGATGCGAAGTAAAAAAAATAATAAATAGACAACTGGTCGACCTCATTAGAAATAAAAACCCAAAAGATTAGATAGACGAACAAACAAACACATAAATGTGGACAGAAGGGCAGTGCGCGCAGGAGCAAAGGTAAACAGCAGACAGACCTGAATCCTTATCTTTACAAGGTCGACCTCAGAACTTTGTTCAGTTAGTCTCGGTGACGGATAATGGAAGGAAGGGCAGGCAACTGGTCGACTTCATTCAAATAAACAAATAAAAAATAAGATAAACTCTCAGGAATAGATAAATAATAACAAAAAAATTGTAAAGTGGAGAAAGCGAGAGCGCGCGAATGCACTCAAGCAAACCCAAACAGCACAGCACGATGCGTATTTTTTTAAAATTGACAAAATAAATCAAAAATAAATCAAAAATAAAAATATGTGGAAAAGGCAAGAGTGCGCGAGTACACAGGAGCAAAGACAAGCAGCGCAGCTTGATGCGTAGTAAAAAAAATAATAAATAGACAACTGGTCGACCTCATTAGAAATAAAAACCCAAAAGATTAGATAGACAAACAAACAAACACATAAATGTGGAGAGAAGGGCAGGGCGCGCAGGAGCAAAGGTAACCAGCAGACAGACCTGAATCCTTATCTTTACAAGGTCGACCTCAGAACTTTGTTCAGTTTGTCTCGGTGACGGATAATGGAAGGAAGGGCAGGCAACTGGTCGACTTCATTTAAATAAACAAATAAAAAATAACATAAACTCTCAGGAATAGATAAATAATAACAAAAACATTGTAAAGTGGAGAAAGCGAGAGAGCGCGAATGCACTCAAGCAAACACAAACAGCACAGCACGATGCGTATTTTTTTAAATTGACAAAATAAATCAAAAATAAATCAAAAATAAAAATAAGTGGAATAGGCGAGAGTGCGCGAGCACACAGGAGCAAAGACAAGCAGCGCAGCTTGATGCGTAGTAAAAAAAATAATAAATAGACAACTGGTCGACCTCATTAGAAATAAAAACCCAAAAGATTAGATAGACAAACAAACAAACACATAAATGTGGAGAGAAGGGCAGTGCGCGCAGGAGCAAAGGTAAACAGCAGACAGACCTGAATCCTTATCTTTACAAGGTCGACCTCAGAACTTTGTTCAGTTAGTCTCGGTGACGGATAATGGAAGGAAGGGCAGGCAACTGGTCGACTTCATTCAAATAAACAAATAAAAAATAAGATAAACTCTCAGGAATAGATAAATAATAACAAAAAAATTGTAAAGTGGAGAAAGCGAGAGCGCGCGAATGCACTCAAGCAAACCCAAACAGCACAGCACGATGCGTATTTTTTTAAAATTGACAAAATAAATCAAAAATAAATCAAAAATAAAAATATGTGGAAAAGGCAAGAGTGCGCGAGTACACAGGAGCAAAGACAAGCAGCGCAGCTTGATGCGTAGTAAAAAAAATAATAAATAGACAACTGGTCGACCTCATTAGAAATAAAAACCCAAAAGATTAGATAGACAAACAAACAAACACATAAATGTGGAGAGAAGGGCAGGGCGCGCAGGAGCAAAGGTAACCAGCAGACAGACCTGAATCCTTATCTTTACAAGGTCGACCTCAGAACTTTGTTCAGTTTGTCTCGGTGACGGATAATGGAAGGAAGGGCAGGCAACTGGTCGACTTCATTTAAATAAACAAATAAAAAATAACATAAACTCTCAGGAATAGATAAATAATAACAAAAACATTGTAAAGTGGAGAAAGCGAGAGAGCGCGAATGCACTCAAGCAAACACAAACAGCACAGCACGATGCGTATTTTTTTTAAATTGACAAAATAAATCAAAAATAAATCAAAAATAAAAATAAGTGGAATAGGCGAGAGTGCGCGAGCACACAGGAGCAAAGACAAGCAGCGCAGCTTGATGCGTAGTAAAAAAAATAATAAATAGACAACTGGTCGACCTCATTAGAAATAAAAACCCAAAAGATTAGATAGACAAACAAACAAACACATAAATGTGGAGAGAAGGGCAGTGCGCGCAGGAGCAAAGGTAAACAGCAGACAGACCTGAATCCTTATCTTTACAAGGTCGACCTCAGAACTTTGTTCAGTTAGTCTCGGTGACGGATAATGGAAGGAAGGGCAGGCAACTGGTCGACTTCATTCAAATAAACAAATAAAAAATAAGATAAACTCTCAGGAATAGATAAATAATAACAAAAAAATTGTAAAGTGGAGAAAGCGAGAGCGCGCGAATGCACTCAAGCAAACACAAACAGCACAGCACGATGCGTATTTTTTTTAAATTGACAAAATAAATCAAAAATAAATCAAAAATAAAAATCTGTGGAAAAGGCAAGAGTGCGCGAGTACACAGGAGCAAAGACAAGCAGCGCAGCTTGATGCGTAGTAAAAAAAATAATAAATAGACAACTGGTCGACCTCATTAGAAATAAAAACCCAAAAGATTAGATAGAGAAACAAACAAACACATAAATGTGGAGAGAAGGGCAGGGCGGGCAGGAGCAAAGGTAACCAGCAGACAGACCTGAATCCTTAACTTACAAGGTCGACCTCAGAACTTTGTTCAGTTTGTCTCGGTGACGGATAATAGAAGGAAGGGCAGGCAACTGGTCGACTTCATTTAAATAAACAAATAAAAAATAACATAAACTCTCAGGAATAGATAAATAATAACAAAAACATTGTAAAGTGGAGAAAGCGAGAGAGCGCGAATGCACTCAAGCAAACACAAACAGCACAGCACGATGCGTATTTTTTTTTAAATTGACAAAATAAATCAAAAATAAATCAAAAATAAAAATAAATGGAAAAGGCGAGAGTGCGCGAGCACACAGGAGCAAAGACAAGCAGCGAAGCTTGATGCGTAGTAAAAAAAATAATAAATAGACAACTGGTCGACCTCATTAGAAATAAAAACCCAAAAGATTAGATAGACAAACAAACAAACACATAAATGTGGAGAGAAGGGCAGGGCGCGCAGGAGCAAAGGTAACCAGCAGACAGACCTGAATCCTTATCTTTACAAGGTCGACCTCAGAACTTTGTTCAGTTTGTCTCGGTGACGGATAATGGAAGGAAGGGCAGGCAACTGGTCGACTTCATTTAAATAAACAAATAAAAAATAACATAAACTCTCAGGAATAGATAAATAATAACAAAAACATTGTAAAGTGGAGAAAGCGAGAGAGCGCGAATGCACTCAAGCAAACACAAACAGCACAGCACGATGCGTATTTTTTTTAAATTGACAAAATAAATCAAAAATAAATCAAAAATAAAAATAAGTGGAATAGGCGAGAGTGCGCGAGCACACAGGAGCAAAGACAAGCAGCGCAGCTTGATGCGTAGTAAAAAAAATAATAAATAGACAACTGGTCGACCTCATTAGAAATAAAAACCCAAAAGATTAGATAGACAAACAAACAAACACATAAATGTGGAGAGAAGGGCAGTGCGCGCAGGAGCAAAGGTAAACAGCAGACAGACCTGAATCCTTATCTTTACAAGGTCGACCTCAGAACTTTGTTCAGTTAGTCTCGGTGACGGATAATGGAAGGAAGGCAGGCAACTGGTCGACTTCATTCAAATAAACAAATAAAAAATAAGATAAACTCTCAGGAATAGATAAATAATAACAAAAAAATTGTAAAGTGGAGAAAGCGAGAGCGCGCGAATGCACTCAAGCAAACCCAAACAGCACAGCACGATGCGTATTTTTTAAAATTGACAAAATAAATCAAAAATAAATCAAAAATAAAAATATGTGGAAAAGGCAAGAGTGCGCGAGTACACAGGAGCAAAGACAAGCAGCGCAGCTTGATGCGTAGTAAAAAAAATAATAAATAGACAACTGGTCGACCTCATTAGAAATAAAAACCCAAAAGATTAGATAGACAAACAAACAAACACATAAATGTGGAGAGAAGGGCAGGGCGCGCAGGAGCAAAGGTAACCAGCAGACAGACCTGAATCCTTATCTTTACAAGGTCGACCTCAGAACTTTGTTCAGTTTGTCTCGGTGACGGATAATGGAAGGAAGGGCAGGCAACTGGTCGACTTCATTTAAATAAACAAATAAAAAATAACATAAACTCTCAGGAATAGATAAATAATAACAAAAACATTGTAAAGTGGAGAAAGCGAGAGAGCGCGAATGCACTCAAGCAAACACAAACAGCACAGCACGATGCGTATTTTTTTTAAATTGACAAAATAAATCAAAAATAAATCAAAAATAAAAATAAGTGGAATAGGCGAGAGTGCGCGAGCACACAGGAGCAAAGACAAGCAGCGCAGCTTGATGCGTAGTAAAAAAAATAATAAATAGACAACTGGTCGACCTCATTAGAAATAAAAACCCAAAAGATTAGATAGACAAACAAACAAACACATAAATGTGGAGAGAAGGGCAGTGCGCGCAGGAGCAAAGGTAAACAGCAGACAGACCTGAATCCTTATCTTTACAAGGTCGACCTCAGAACTTTGTTCAGTTAGTCTCGGTGACGGATAATGGAAGGAAGGGCAGGCAACTGGTCGACTTCATTCAAATAAACAAATAAAAAATAAGATAAACTCTCAGGAATAGATAAATAATAACAAAAAAATTGTAAAGTGGAGAAAGCGAGAGCGCGCGAATGCACTCAAGCAAACACAAACAGCACAGCACGATGCGTATTTTTTTAAATTGACAAAATAAATCAAAAATAAATCAAAAATAAAAATCTGTGGAAAAGGCAAGAGTGCGCGAGTACACAGGAGCAAAGACAAGCAGCGCAGCTTGATGCGTAGTAAAAAAAATAATAAATAGACAACTGGTCGACCTCATTAGAAATAAAAACCCAAAAGATTAGATAGAGAAACAAACAAACACATAAATGTGGAGAGAAGGGCAGGGCGGGCAGGAGCAAAGGTAACCAGCAGACAGACCTGAATCCTTAACTTACAAGGTCGACCTCAGAACTTTGTTCAGTTTGTCTCGGTGACGGATAATGGAAGGAAGGGCAGGCAACTGGTCGACTTCATTTAAATAAACAAATAAAAAATAACATAAACTCTCAGGAATAGATAAATAATAACAAAAACATTGTAAAGTGGAGAAAGCGAGAGAGCGCGAATGCACTCAAGCAAACACAAACAGCACAGCACGATGCGTATTTTTTTTTAAATTGACAAAATAAATCAAAAATAAATCAAAAATAAAAATAAGTGGAAAAGGCGAGAGTGCGCGAGCACACAGGAGCAAAGACAAGCAGCGAAGCTTGATGCGTAGTAAAAAAAATAATAAATAGACAACTGGTCGACCTCATTAGAAATAAAAACCCAAAAGATTAGATAGACAAACAAACAAACACATAAATGTGGAGATAAGGGCAGGGCGCGCAGGAGCACAGGTAACCAGCAGACAGACCTGAATCCTTATCTTTACAAGGTCGACCTCAGAACTTTGTTCAGTTTGTCTCGGTGACGGATAATGGAAGGAAGGGCAGGCAACTGGTCGACTTCATTTAAATAAACAAAAAATAATAAGATAAACTCTCAGGAATAGATAAATAATAACAAAAAAATTGTAAAGTGGAGAAAGCAAGAGCGCGCGAATGCACTCAAGCAAACACAAGCAGCACAGCATGATTCGTATTTTTTTAAATTGACAAAATAAATCAAAAATAAATCAAAAATAAAAATAAGTGGAAAAGGCGAGAGTGCGCGAGCACACAGGAGCAAAGACAAGCAGCGCAGCTTGATACGTAGTAAAAAAAATAATAAATAGACAACTGGTCGACCTCATTAGAAATAAAAACCCAAAAGATTAGATAGACAAACAAACAAACACATAAATGTGGAGAGAAGGGCAGGGCGCGCAGGAGCAAAGGTAACCAGCAGACAGACCTGAATCCTTATCTTTACAAGGTCGACTTAAGAACTCTGTTCAGTTTGTCTCGGTGAAGGATAATGGAAGGAAGGGCAGGCAACAGGTCGACTTCATTTAAATGAACAAATAAAAAATAAGATAAACTCTCAATAATAGATAAATAATAAAAAA
>NW_025958029.1:0-43964 GCF_023159225.1 Perognathus longimembris pacificus | reverse complement strand
ATTATTTATCTATTCCTGAGAGTTTATCTTATTTTTTATTTGTTTATTTAAATGAAGTCGACCAGTTGCCTGCCCTTCCTTCCATTATCCGTCACCGAGACAAACTGAAAAAAGTTCTGAGGTCGACCTTGTAAAGATAAGGATTCAGGTCTGTCTGCTGTTTACCTTTGCTCCTGCGCGCACTGCCCTTCTCTCCACATTTATGTGTTTGTTTGTTTGTCTATCTAATCTTTAGGTTTTTATTTCTAATGAGGTCGACAAGTTGTCTATTTAGTATTTTTTTTACTATGCAACAAGCTGCGCTGCTTGTCTTTGCTCCTGTGTGCTCGCGCACTCTCGCCTTTTCCACTTATTTTTATTTTTGATTTATTTTGTCAATTTAAAAAAAAATACGCATCGTGCTGTGCTGTTTGTGTTTGCTTGAGTGCATTCGCGCGCTCTCGCTTTCTCCACTTTACAATTTTTTGTTATTATTTATCTATTCCTGAGAGTTTATGTTATTTTTTATTTGTTTATTGAAATGAAGTCGACCAGTTGCCTGCCTTCCTTCCATTATCCGTCACCGAGACAAACTGTACAAAGTTCTGAGGTCGACCTTGTAAAGATAAGGATTCAGGTCTGTCTGCTGTTTACCTTTGCTCCTGCGCGCACTGCCCTTCTCTCCACATTTATGTGTTTGTTTGTTTGTCTATCTAATCTTTTGATTTTTTTTTTTTTTGGCCAGTCCTGGGTCTTGGACTCAGGGCCTGAGCACTGTCCCTGGCTTCTTCCCGCTCAAGGATAGCACTCTGCCACTTGAGCCACAGCGCCGCTTCTGCCGTTTTCTGTATATGTGGTGCTGGGGAATCGAACCTAGGGCCTCGTGTATCCGAGGCAGGGACTCTTGCCACTAGTCTATATCCCCAGCCCCTGTCTATCTAATCTTTTGGGTTTTTATTTCTAATGAGGTCGACCAGTTGTCTATTTATTATTATTATTTTTTTACTACGCATCAATCTGCGCTGCTTGTCTTTGCTCCTGTGTGCTTGCACACTCTCGCCTTTTCCACTTATTTTTATTTTTGATTTATTTTTTTTTTTTTTTTTTTTTTTTTTTTTTTTTTTTTTTGGCCAGTCCTGGGCCTTGGACTCAGGGCCTGAGCACTTGTCCCTGGCTTCTTTCCGCTCAAGGCTAGCACTCTGCCACTTGAGCCACAGCGCCGCTTCTGGCCGTTTTCTGTATATGTGGTGCTGGGGAATCGAACCTAGGGCCTCGTGTATCCGAGGCAGGCACTCTTGCCACTAGGCTATATCCCCAGCCCTTTTGATTTATTTTTGATTTATTTTGTCAATTTAAAAAAAAAAATACGCATCGTGCTGTGCTGTTTGTGTTTGCTTGAGTGCATTCGCGCGCTCTTGCTTTCTCCACTTTACAATTTTTTTGTTATTATTTATCTATTCCTGAGAGTTTATCTATTTTTTTATTTGTTTATTTAAATGAAGTCGACCAGTTGCCTGCCCTTCCTTCCATTATCCGTCACCGAGGACAAACTGAACAAAGTTCTGAGGTCGACCTTGTAAAGATAAGGATTCAGGTCTGTCTGCTGTTTACCTTTGCTCCTGCGCGCACTGCCCTTTCTCTCCACATTTATGTGTTTGTTTGTTTGTCTATCTAATCTTTTGATTTTTTTTTTTTTTGGCCAGTCCTGGGTCTTGGACTCAGGGCCTGAGCACTGTCCCTGGCTCTCTTCCAGCTCAAGGCTAGCACTCTGCCACTTGAGCCACAGCGCCGCTTCTGGGCCGTTTTCTGTATATGTGGTGCTGGGGAATCGAACCTAGGGCCTCGTGTATCCGAGGCAGGGAACTCTTGCCACTAGTCTATATCCCCAGCCCCTGTCTATCTAATCTTTTGGGTTTTATTTCTAATGAGGTCGACCAGTTGTCTATTTATTATTATTATTTTTTTACTACGCATCAATCTGCGCTGCTTGTCTTTGCTCCTGTGTGCTCGCACACTCTCGCCTTTTCCACTTATTTTTATTTTTGATTTATTTTTGATTTATTTTGTCAATTTAAAAAAAAAATACGCATCGTGCTGTGCTGTTTGTGTTTGCTTGAGTGCATTCGCGCGCTCTTGCTTTCTCCACTTTACAATTTTTTGTTATTATTTATCTATTCCTGAGAGTTTATCTTATTTTTTATTTGTTTATTTAAATGAAGTCGACCAGTTGCCTGCCCTTCCTTCCATTATCCGTCACCGAGACAAACTGAACAAAGTTCTGAGGTCGACCTTGTAAAGATAAGGATTCAGGTCTGTCTGCTGTTTACCTTTGTTCCTGCGCGCACTTCCCTTCTGTACACATTTATGTGTTTGTTTGTTTGTCTATCTAATCTTTTGGGTTTTATTTCTAATGAGGTCGACCAGTTGTCTATTTATTATTTTTTTTACTCCGCATCAAGCTACGCTGCTTTTCTTTGCTCCTGTGTGCTCGCGCACTCTCGCCTTTTCCACTTTTTTTATTTTTGATTTATTTTTGATTTATTTTGTCAATTTTAAAAAAAATACGCATCGTGCTGTGCTGTTTGTGTTTGCTTGAGTGCATTCGCGCGCTCTCGCTTTCTCCTCTTTCCAATTTTTTTGTTATTATTTATCTATTTCTGAGAGTTTATCTTATTTTTTATTTGTTTATTTAAATGAAGTCGACCAGCTTGCATGCCCTTCCTTCCAATATCCGTCACCGAGACAAACTGAACAAAGTTCTGAGGTCGACCTTGTAAAGATAAGGATTCAGGTCTGTCTGCTGTTTACCTTTGCTCCTGCGCGCACTGCCCTTCTCTCCACATTTATGTGTTTGTTTGTTTTCTATCTAATCTTTTGGGTTTTTATTTCTAATGAGGTCGACCAGTTGTCTATTATTATTTTTTTTACTACGCATCAAGCTGCGCTGCTTGTCTTTGCTCCTGTGTGCTCGCGCACTCTCGCCTTTTCCACTTATTTTTATTTTTGATTTATTTTTGATTTATTTTGTCAATTTTAAAAAAAAAATACGCATCGTGCTGTGCTGTTTGTGTTTGCTTGAGTGCATTCGCGCGCTCTCGCTTTCTCCATTTTACAATTTTTTTGTTATTATTTATCTATTCCTGAGAGTTTATCTTATTTTTTATTTGTTTATTTAAATGAAGTCGACCAGTTGCCTGCCCTTCCTTCCATTATCCGTCACCGAGACAAACTGAAAAAAGTTCTGAGGTCGACCTTGTAAAGATAAGGATTCAGGTCTGTCTGCTGTTTTCCTTTGCTCCTGCGCGTACTGCCCTTCTCTCCACATTTATGTGTTTGTTTGTTTGTCTATCTAATCTTTTGGGTTTTTATTTCTAATGAGGTCGACCAGTTGTCTATTTATTATTTTTTTTACTACGCATCAAGCTGCGCTGCTTGTCTTTGCTCCTGTGTGCTCGCGCACTCTCGCCTTTTCGAATTATTTTTATTTTTGATTTATTTTTGATTTATTTTGTCAATTAAAAAAAATACGCATCGTGCTGTGCTGTTTGTGTTTGCTTGAGTGCATTCGCGCGCTCTCGCTTTCTCCACTTTACAATTTTTTGTTATTATTTATCTATTCCTGAGAGTTTATGTTATTTTTTATTTGTTTATTTAAATGAAGTCGACCAGTTGCCTGCACTTCCTTCCATTATCCGTCACCGAGACAAACTGTACAAAGTTCTGAGGTCGACTTTGTAAAGATAAGGATTCAGGTCTGTCTGCTGTTTACCTTTGCTCCTGCGCGCACTGCCCTTCTCTCCACATTTATGTGTTTGTTTGTTTGTCTATCTAATCTTTTGGGTTTTTATTTCTAATGAGGTCGACCAGTTGTCTATTTATTATTTTTTTTACTACGCATCAAGCTGCGTTCCTTGTCTTTGCACCTGTGTGCTCGCGCACTCTCCCCTTTTCCACGTATTTTTATGTTTGATTTATTTTTGATTTATTTTGTCAATTTAAAAAAAATACGCATCGTGCTGTGCTGTTTGTGTTTGCTTGAGTGCATTCGCGCTCTCTCGCTTTCTCCACTTTACAAGTTTTTTTTTAGTATTTATCTTTTCCTGAGAGTTTATCTTATTTTTTATTTGTTTATTTAAAGGAAGTCGACCAGTTGCCAGCCCTTCCTTCCATTATCCGTCACCGAGACAAACTGAACAAAGTTCTGAGGTCGACCTTGTAAAGATAAGGATTCAGGTCTGTCTGCTGTTTACCTTTGCTCCTGCGCGCACTGCCCTTCTCTCCACATTTATGTGTTTGTTTGTTTGTCTATCTAATCTTTTGATTTTTTTTTTTTTGGCCAGTCCTGGGCCTTGGACTCAGGGCCTGAGCACTGTCCCTGGCTTCTTCCCGCTCAAGGCTAGCACTCTGCCACTTGAGCCACAGCGCCGCATCTGGCCGTTTTCTGTATATATGGTGCTGGGGAATCGAACCTAGGGCCTCGTGTATCCGAGCAGGCACTCTTGCCACTAGGCTATATCCCCAGCCCTGTCTATCTAATCTTTTGGGTTTATATTTCTAATGAGGTCGACCAGTTGTCTATTTATTATTTTTTTTACTACGCATCAAGCTGCGCTGCTTGTCTTTGCTCCTGTGTGCTCGCGCACTCTCGCCTTTCCACTTATTTTTATTTTTGATTTATTTTTCATTTATTTTGTCAATTTAAAAAAAATACGCATCGTGCTGTGCTGTTTGTGTTTGCTTGAGTGCATTCGCGCGCTCTCGCTTTCTCCACTTTACAATTTTTTTGTTATTATTTATCTGTTCCTGAGAGTTTATCTTATTTTTTATTTGTTTATTTAAATGAAGTCGACCAATTGCCTGCCCTTCCTTCCATTATCCGTCACCGAGACAAACTGAACAAAGTTCTGAGGTCGACCTTGTAAAGATAAGGATTCAGTTCTGTCTGCTTTTTACCTTTGCTCCTGCGCGCACTGCCCTTCTCTCCACATTTATGTGTTTGTTTGTTTGTCTATCTAATCTTTTGGGTTTTTATTTCTAATGAGGTCGACCAGTTGTCTATTTATTATTTTTTTTACTACGCATCAAGCTGCGCTGCTTATCTTTGCTCCTGTGTGCTCGTGCACTCTCGCCTTTTCCACTTATTTTTTATTTTTGATTTATTTTTTATTTATTTTGTCAATTTAAAAAAAATACGCATCGTGCTGTGCTGTTTGTGTTTGCTTGAGTGCATTCGCGCGCTCTCGCTTTCTTCCACTTTACAATTTTTTGTTATTATTTATCTATTCCTGAGAGTTTATCTTATTTTTTATTTGTTTATTTAAATGAAGTCGACCAGTTGCCTGCCCTTCCTTCCATTATCCGTCACCGAGACAAACTGAACAAAGTTCTGAGGTCGACCTTGTAAAGATAAGGATTCAGGTCTGTCTGCTGTTTACCTTTGCTCCTGCGCGCACTGCCCTTCTCTCCACATTTATGTGTTTGTTTGTTTGTCTATCTAATCTTTTGGGTTTTTATTTCTAATGAGGTCGACCAGTTGTCTATTTATTATTTTTTTTTACTACGCATCAAGCTGCGCTGCTTGTCTTTGCTCTGTGTGCTCGCGCAATCTCGCCTTTCCACTTATTTTTATTTTTGATTTATTTTTGATTTATTTTGTCAATTTTTTAAAAAATACGCATCGTGCTGTGCTGTTTGTGTTTGCTTGAGTGCATTCGCGCGCTCTCGCTTTCTCCACTTTACAATTTTTTTGTTATTATTTATCTATTCCTGAGAGTTTATCTTATTTTTTATTTGTTTATTTAAATGAAGTCGACCAGTTGCCTGCCCTTCCTTCCATTATCCGTCACCGAGACAAACTGAACAAAGTTCTGAGGTCGACCTTGTAAAGATAAGGATTCAGGTCTGTCTGCTGTTTACCTTTGCTCCTGCGCGCACTTGCCCTTCTCTCCACATTTATTTGTTTGTTTGTTTGTGTATCTAATCTTTTGGGTTTTTATTTCTAATGAGGTCGACCAGTTGTCTATTTATTATTTTTTTTACTACGCATCAAGCTGCGCTGCTTGTCTTTGCTCCTGTGTGCTCGCGCACTCTCGCCTTTTCCACTTATTTTTATTTTTGTTTTATTTTTGATTTATTTTGTCAATTTTAAAAAAAAATACGCATCGTGCTGTGCTGTTTGTGTTTGCTTGAGTGCATTCCGCGCGCTCTCGCTTTCTCCACTTTACAATTTTTTTTGTTATTATTTATCTAATCCTGAGAGTTTATCTTATTTTTTATTTGTTTATTTAAATGAAGTCGACCAGTTGCCTGGCCTTCCTTCCATTATCCGACACGGAGACAAACTGAACAAAGTTCTGAGGTCGACCTTGTAAAGATAAGGATTCAGGTCTGTCTGCTGTTTAACTTTGCTCTTGCGCGCATTGCCCTTCTCTCCACATTTATGTGTTTGTTTGTTTGTCTATCTAATCTTTTGGGTTTTTATTTCTAATGAGGTCGACCAGTTGTCTATTTATTATTTTTTTACTACGCATCAAGCTGCGCTGCTTGTCTTTGCTCCTGTGTGCTCGCGCACTCTCGCCTTTTCCACTTATTTTTATTTTTGATTTATTTTTTATTTATTTTGTCAATTTTAAAAAAAATACGCATCGTGCTGTGCTGTTTGTGTTTGCTTGAGTGCATTCGTGCGCTCTCGCTTCTCCACTTTACAATTTTTTTTATTATTATCTCTTCCTGAGAGTTTATCTTATTTTTTATTTGTTTATTTAAATGAAGTCGCCCAGTTGCCTGCCCTTCCTTCCATTATCCATCACCGAGACAAACTGAACAACGTTCTGAGGTCGACCTTGTAAAGATAAGGATTCAGGTCTGTCTGCTGTTTACCTTTGCTCCTGCACGCACTGCCCTTCTCTCCACATTTATGTGTTTGTTTGTTTGTCTATCTAATCTTTTGGGTTTTTATTTCTAATGAGGTCGACCAGTTGTCTATTTATTATTTTTTTTACTACGCATCAAGCTGCGCTGCTTGTCTTTGCTCCTGTGTGCTCGCGCACTCTCGCCTTTTCCACTTATTTTTATTTTGATTTATTTTTGATTTATTTTCTCAATTTAAAAAAAATACGCATCGTGCTGTGCTGTTTGTGTTTGCTTGAGTGCATTCGCGCGCTCTCGCTTTCTCCACTTTACAATTTTTTTGATATTATTTATCTATTCCTGAGAGTTTATCTTATTTTTTATTTGTTTATTTAAATGAAGTCGACCAGTTGCCTGCCCTTCCTTCCATTATCCGTCACCGAGACAAACTGAACAAAGTTCTGAGGTCGACCTTGTAAAGATAAGGATTCAGGTCTGTATGCTGTTTACCTTTGCTCCTGCGCGCAATGCCCTTCTCTCCACATTTATGTGTTTGTTTGTCTATCTAATCTTTTGGGTTTTTATTTCTAATGATGTCGACCAGTTGTCTATTTATTATTTTTTTTACTACGCATCAAGCTGCGCTGCTTGTCTTTGCTCCTGTGTGCTCGCGCACTCTCGCCTTTTCCACTTATTTTTATTTTTGATTTATTTTGTCAATTTAAAAAAAATACGCATCGTGCTGTGCTGTTTGTGTTTGCTTGAGTGCATTCGCGCGCACCTCGATTTCTCCACTTTACAATGTTTTTGTTATTATTTATCTATTCCTGAGAGTTTATCTTATTTTTTATTTTTTTATTTAAATGAAGTCGACCAGTTGCCTGCCCTTCCTTCCATTATCCGTCACCGAGACAAACTGAACAATGTTCTGAGGTCGACCTTGTAAAGATAAGGAATCAGGTCTGTCTGCTGTTTACCTTTGCTCCTGCGCGCAACTGCCCTTCTCTCCACATTTATGTGTTTTTTTTGTTTGTCTATCTAATCTTTTGGGTTTTTATTTCTAATGAGGTCGACCAGTTGTCTATTTATTATTTTTTTTACTACGCATCAAGCTGCGCTGCTTGTCTTTGCTCCTGTGTGCTCGCGCACTCTCGCCTTTTCCACTTATTTTTATTTTTGATTTATTTTAGATTTATTTTGTCAATTTTTAGAAAAAATACGCATCGTGCTGTGCTGTTTGTGTTTGCTTGAGTGCATTCGCGCGCTCTCGCTTTCTCCACTTTACAATTTTTTTTGTTATTATTTATCTAATCCTGAGAGATTATCTTATTTTATATTTGTTTATTTAAATGAAGTCGACCAGTTGCCTGCCCTTCCTTCCATTATCCGTCACCGAGACAAACTGAACAAAGTTCTGAGGTCGACCTTGTAAAGATAAGGATTCAGGTCTGTCTGCTGTTTACCTTTGCTCCTGCGCACACTGCCCTTCCTTCCACATTTATGTGTTTGTTTGTTTGTCTATCTAATCTTTTGGGTTTTTATTTCTAATGAGGTCGACCAGTTGTCTATTTATTATTTTTTTTTACTACGCATCAAGCTGCGCTGCTTGTCTTTGCTCCTGTGTGCGCGCGCACTCTCGCCTTTTCCACTTATTTTTTATTTTTGATTTATTTTTGATTTATTTTGTCAATTAAAAAAAATACGCATCGTGCTGTGCTGTTTGTGTTTGCTTGAGTGCATTCGCGCGCTCTCGCTTTCTCCACTTTACAATTTTTTTGTTATTATTTATCTATTCCTGAGAGTTTAATCTTAATTTTTATTTGTTTATTTAAATGAAGTCGACCAGTTGCCTGCCCTTCCTTCCATTATCCGTCACCGAGACAAAATGAACAATGTTCTGAGGTCGACCTTGTAAAAGATAAGGATTCAGGTCTGTCTGCTGTTTACCTTGCTCCTGCGCGCACTGCCCTTCTCTCCACATTTATGTGTTTGTTTGTTTGTCTATCTAATCTTTTGGGTTTTTATTTCTAATGAGGGTCGACCAGTTGTCTATTTATTATTTTTTTTACTACGCATCAAGCTGCGCTGCTTGTCTTTGCTCCTGTGTGCTCGCGCACTCTCGCCTTTTCCACTTATTTTTATTTTTGATTTATTTTGTCAATTTAAAAAAAAAATACGCATCGTGCTGTGCTGTTTGTGTTTGCTTGAGTGCATTTGCGCGCTCTCGCTTTCTCCACTTTACAATTTTTTTTTTGTTATTATTTATCTAATCCTGAGAGTTTATCTTATTTTTTATTTGTTTATTTAAATGAAGTCGACCAGTTGCCTGGCCTTCCTTCCATTATCCGTCACGGAGACAAACTGAACAAAGTTCTGAGGTCGACCTTGTAAAGATAAGGATTCAGGTCTGTCTGCTGTTTAACTTTGCTCTTGCGCGCATTGCCCTTCCTTCCACATTTATGTGTTTGTTTGTTTGTCTATCTAATCTTTTGGGTTTTATTTCTAATGAGGTCGACCAGTTGTCTATTTATTATTTTTTTTACTACGCATCAAGCTGCGCTGCTTGTCTTTGCTCCTGTGTGCGCGCGCACTCTCGCCTTTTCCACTTATTTTTATTTTTGATTTATTTTTGATTTATTTTGTCAATTTAAAAAAAATACGCATCGTGCTGTGCTGTTTGTGTTTGCTTGAGTGCATTCGCGCGCTCTCGCTTTCTCCACTTTACAATTTTTTGTTATTATTTATCTATTCCTGAGAGTTAATCTTATTTTTTATTTGTTTATTTAAATGAAGTCGACCAGTTGCCTGCCCTTCCTTCCATTATCCGTCACCGAGACAAAATGAACAATGTTCTGAGGTCGACCTTGTAAAGATAAGGATTCAGGTCTGTCTGCTGTTTACCTTTGCTCCTGCGCGCACTGCCCTTCTCTCCACATTTATGTGTTTGTTTGTTTGTCTATCTAATCTTTTGGGTTTTATTTCTAATGAGGTCGACCAGTTGTCTATTTATTATTTTTTTTACTACGCATCAAGCTGCGCTGATTGTCTTTGCTCCTGTGTGCTCGCGCACTCTCGCCTTTTCCACTTATTTTTATTTTTGATTTATTTTGTCAATTTAAAAAAAAAATACGCATCGTGCTGTGCTGTTTGTGTTTGCTTGAGTGCATTCGCGCGCTCTCGCTTTCTCCACTTTACAATTTTTTTGTTATTATTATCTAATCCTGAGAGTTTATCTTATTTTTTATTTGTTTATTTAAATGAAGTCGACCAGTTGCCTGGCCTTCCTTCCATTATCCGTCACGGAGACAAACTGAACAAAGTTCTGAGGTCGACCTTGTAAAGATAAGGATTCAGGTCTGTCTGCTGTTTAACTTTGCTCCTGCGCGCATTGCCCTTCTCTCACATTTATGTGTTTGTTTGTTTGTCTATCTAATCTTTTGGGTTTTTATTTCTAATGAGGTCGACCAGTTGTCTATTTATTATTTTTTTACTACGCATCAAGCTGCGCTGCTTGTCTTTGCTCCTGTGTGCTCGCGCACTCTCGCCTTTTCCACTTATTTTTATTTTTGATTTATTTTTTATTTATTTTGTCAATTTTAAAAAAAAATACGCATCGTGCTGTGCTGTTTGTGTTTGCTTGAGTGCATTCGCGCGCTCTCGCTTTCTCCACTTTACAATGTTTTTGTTATTATTTATCTATTCCTGAGAGTTTATCTTATTTTTTATTTGTTTATTTAAATGAAGTCGACCAGTTGCCTGCCCTCCTTCCATTATCCGTCACCGAGACAAACTGAACAAAGTTCTGAGGTCGACCTTGTAAAGATAAGGATTCAGGTCTGTCTGCTGTTTACCTTTGCTCCTGCGCGCACTGCCCTTCTCTCCACATTTATGTGTTTGTTTGTCTATCTAATCTTTTGGGTTTTTATTTCTAATGAGGTCGACCAGTTGTCTATCTATTATTTTTTTTTACTACGCATCAAGCTGCGCTGCTTGCCTTTGCTCCTGTGTGCTCGCGCACTCTCGCCTTTTCCACTTATTTTTATTTTTGATTTATTTTTGATTTATTTTGTCAATTTACAAAAAATACGCATCGTGCTGTGCTGTTTGTGTTTGCTTGAGTGCATTCGCGCGCTCTCGCTTTCTCCACTTTACAATTTTTTTTATTATTTATCAATTCCTGAGTGTTTATCTTATTTTTTATTTGTTTATTTAAATGAAGTCGACCAGTTGCCTGCCCTTCCTTCCATTATCCGTCACCGAGACAAACTGAACAAAGTTCTGAGGTCGACCTTGTAAAGATAAGGATTCAGGTCTGTCTGCTGTTTACCTTTGCTCCTGCGCGCACTGCCCTTCTCTCCACATTTATGTGTTTGTTTGTTTTCTATCTAATCTTTTGGGTTTTTATTTCTAATGAGGTCGACCAGTTGTCTATTTATTATTTTTTTTTACTACGCATCAAGCTGCGCTGCTTGTCTTTGCTCCTGTGTGCTCGCGCACTCTCGCCTTTTCCACTTATTTTATTTTGATTCATTTTTGATTTATTTTGTCAATTTTAAAAAAAAAATACGCATCATGCTGTGCTGTTTGTGTTTGCTTGAGTGCATTCGCGCGCTCATCGCTTTCTCCATTTTACAATTTTTTTTGTTATTATTTATCTATTCCTGAGAGTTTATCTTATTTTTTATTTGTTTATTTAATGAAGTCGACCAGTTGCCTGCCCTTCCTTCCATTATCCGTCACCGAGGACAAACTGAACAAAGTTCTGAGGTCGACCTTGTAAAGATAAGGATTCAGGTCTGTCTGCTGTTTTCCTTTGCTCCTGCGCGTACTGCCCTTCTCTCCACATTTATGTGTTTGTTTGTTGTCTATCTAATCTTTTGGGTTTTTATTTCTAATGAGGTCGACCAGTTGTCTATTTATTATTTTTTTTACTACGCATCAAGCTGTGCTGCTTGTCTTTGCTCCTGTGTGCTCGCGCACTCTCGCCTTTTCGAATTATTTTTATTTTGATTTATTTTTGATTTATTTTGTCAATTAAAAAAAAAATACGCATCGTGCTGTGCTGTTTGTGTTTGCTTGAGTGCATTCGCGCGCTCTCGCTTTCTCCACTTTACAATTTTTTGTTATTATTTATCTATTCCTGAGAGTTTATGTTATTTTTTATTTGTTTATTTAAATGAAGTCGACCAGTTGCCTGCACTTCCTTCCATTATCCGTCACCGAGACAAACTGTACAAAGTTCTGAGGTCGACTTTGTAAAGATAAGATTCAGGTCTGTCTGCTGTTTACCTTTGCTCCTGCGCGCACTGCCCTTCTCTCACATTTATGTGTTTGTTTGTTTGTCTATCTAATCTTTGGGTTTTTATTTCTAATGAGGTCGACCAGTTGTCTATTTATTATTTTTTTTACTACGCATCTAGCTGCGTTCCTTGTCTTTGCACCTGTGTGCTCGCGCACTCTCCCCTTTTCCACGTATTTTTATGTTTGATTTATTTTTGATTTATTTTGTCAATTTAAAAAAAAATACGCATCGTGCTGTGCTGTTTGTGTTTGCTTGAGTGCATTCGCGCTCTCCTCGCTTTCTCCACTTTACAAGTTTTTTTTAGTATTTATCTTTTCCTGAGAGTTTATCTTATTTTTTATTTGTTTATTAAAGGAAGTCGACCAGTTGCCAGCCCTTCCTTCCATTATCCGTCACCGAGACAAACTGAACAAAGTTCTGAGGTCGACCTTGTAAAGATAAGGATTCAGGTCTGTCTGCTGTTTACCTTTGCTCCTGCGCGCACTGCCCTTCTCTCCACATTTATGTGTTTGTTTGTTTGTCTATCTAATCTTTTGATTTTTTTTTTTTTGGCCAGTCCTGGGCCTTGGACTCAGGCCTGAGCACTGTCCCTGGCTTCTTCCCGCTCAAGGCTAGCACTCTGCACTTGAGCCACAGCGCCGCTTCTGGCCGTTTCTTGTATATATGGTGCTGGGGAATCGAACCTAGGGCCTCGTGTATCCGAGGCAGCACTCTTGCCACTAGGCTATATCCCCAGCCCCTGTCTATCTAATCTTTTGGGTTTATATTTCTAATGAGGTCGACCAGTTGTCTATTTATTATTTTTTTTACTACGCATCAAGCTGCGCTGCTTGTCTTTGCTCCTGTGTGCTCGCGCACTCTCGCCTTTTCCACTTATTTTTATTTTTGATTTATTTTTCATTTATTTTGTCAATTTAAAAAAAATACGCATCGTGCTGTGCTGTTTGTGTTTGCTTGAGTGCATTCGCGCGCTCTCGCTTTCTCCACTTTACAATTTTTTTGTTATTATTTATCTGTTCCTGAGAGTTTATCTTATTTTTTATTTGTTTATTTAAATGAAGTCGACCAATTGCCTGCCCTTCCTTCCATTATCCGTCACCGAGACAAACTGAACAAAGTTCTGAGGTCGACCTTGTAAAGATAAGGATCAGTTCTGTCTGCTTTTTACCTTTGCTCCTGCCGCGCACTGCCCTTCTCTCCACATTTATGTGTTTGTTTGTTTGTCTATCTAATCTTTTGGGTTTTTATTTCTAATGAGGTCGACCAGTTGTCTATTTATTATTTTTTTACTACGCATCAAGCTGCGCTGCTTATCTTTGCTCCTGTGTGCTCGTGCACTCTCGCCTTTTCCACTTATTTTTATTTTTGATTTATTTTTGATTTATTTTGTCAATTTAAAAAAAATACGCATCGTGCTGTGCTGTTTGTGTTTGCTTGAGTGCATTCGCGCGCTCTCGCTTTCTCCACTTTACAATTTTTTGTTATTATTTATCTATTCCTGAGAGTTTATCTTATTTTTTATTTGTTTATTTAAATGAAGTCGACCAGTTGCCTGCCCTTCCTTCCATTATCCGTCACCGAGACAAACTGAACAAAGTTCTGAGGTCGACTTGTAAAGATAAGGATTCAGGGTCTGTCTGCTGTTTACCTTTGCTCCTGCGCGCACTGCCCTTCTCTCCACATTTATGTGTTTGTTTGTTTGTCTATCTAATCTTTTGGGTTTTTATTTCTAATGAGGTCGACCAGTTGTCTATTTATTATTTTTTTTTACTACGCATCAAGCTGCGCTGCTTGTCTTTGCTCCTGTGTGCTCGCGCAATCTCGCCTTTTCCACTTATTTTTATTTTTGATTTATTTTTGATTTATTTTGTCAATTTTTTAAAAAAATACGCATCGTGCTGTGCTGTTTGTGTTTGCTTGAGTGCATTCGCGCGCTCTCGCTTTCTCCACTTTACAATTTTTTTGTTATTATTTATCTATTCCTGAGAGTTTATCTTATTTTTTATTTGTTTATTTAAATGAAGTCGACCAGTTGCCTGCCCTTCCTTCCATTATCCGTCACCGAGACAAACTGAACAAAGTTCTGAGGTCGACCTTGTAAAGATAAGGATTCAGGTCTGTCTGCTGTTTACCTTTGCTCCTGCGCGCACTGCACTTCTCTCCACATTTATTTGTTTGTTTGTTTGTGTATCTAATCTTTTGGGTTTTTATTTCTAATGAGGTCGACCAGTTGTCTATTTATTATTTTTTTTACTACGCATCAAGCTGCGCTGCTTGTCTTTGCTCCTGTGTGCTCGCGCACTCTCGCCTTTCCCACATATTTTTATTTTTGATTTATTTTTTGATTTATTTTGTCAATTTAAAAAAAATACGGATCGTGCTGTGCTGTTTGTGGTTGCTTGAGTGCATTCGCGCGCTCTCGCTTTCTCCACTTTACAATTTTTTTGTTATTATTTATCTATTCCTGAGAGTTTATCTTATTTTTTATTTGTTTATTTAAATGAAGTCGACCAGTTGCCTGCCCTTACTTCCATTATCCGTCACCGAGACAAACTGAACAAAGTTCTGAGGTCGACCTTGTAAAGAAAAGGATTCAGGTCTGTCTGCTGTTTACCTTTGCTCCTGCCGCGCACTGCCCTTCTCTCCACATTTATTTGTTTGTTTGTTTGTCTATCTAATCTTTTGGGTTTTTATTTCTAATGAGGTCGACCAGTTGTCTATTTATTATTTTTTTATACTACGCATCAAGCTGCGCTGCTTGTCTTTGCTCCTGTGTGCTCGCGCACTTTCGCCTTTTCCACTTATTTTTATTTTTGTTTTATTTTTGATTTATTTTGTCAATTTAAAAAAAATACGCATCGTGCTGTGCTGTTTGTGTTTGCTTGAGTGCATTCTCGCGCTCCTCGCTTTCTCCACTTTACAATTTTTTTGTTATTATTTATCTATTCCTGAGAGTTTATCTTATTTTTTATTTGTTTATTTAAATGAAGTCGACCAGTTGCCTGCCCTTCCTTCCATTATTCGTCACCGAGACAAACTGAACAAATTCTGAGGTCGACCTTGTAAAGATAAGGATTCAGGTCTGTCTGCTGTTTACCTTTGCTCCTGCGCGCACTGCCCTTCTCTCCACATTTATGTGTTTGTTTGTTTGTCTATCTAATCTTTTGGGTTTTTATTTCTAATGAGGTCGACCAGTTGTCTATTTATTATTTTTTTTACTACGCATCAAGCTGCGCTGCTTGTCTTTGCTCCTGTGTGCTCGCGCACTCTCGCATTTTCCACTTATTTTTATTTTTGATTTATTTTTTATTTATTTTGTCAATTTAAAAAAAAAATACGCATCGTGCTGTGCTGTTTGTGTTTGCTTGAGTGCATTCGCGCGCTCTCGCTTTCTCCACTTTACAATTTTTTTGTTATTATTTATCTATTCCGGAGAGTTTATCTTATTTTTTATTTGTTTATTTAAATGAAGTCGACCAGTTGCCTGCCCTTCCTTCCATTATCCGTCACCGAGACAAACTGAACAAAGTTCTGAGGTCGACCTGGTAAAGATAAGGATTCAGGTCTGTCTGCTGTTTACCTTTGCTCCTGCGCGCACTGCCCTTCTCTCCACATTTATGTGTTTGTTTGTTTGTTCTATCTAATCTTTTGGGTTTTTATTTCTAATGAGGTCGACCAGTTGTCTATTATTATTTTTTTTACTACGCATCAAGCTGCGCTGCTTTTCTTTGCTCCTGTGTGCTCGCGCACTCTCACCTTTTCCACTTATTTTTATTTTTTATTTATTTTTTATTTATTTTGTCAATTAAAAAAAATACGCATCGTGCTGTGCTGTTTGTGTTTGCTTGTGTGCATTCGCGCGCTCTCGCTTTCTCCACTTTACAATTTTTTTGTTATTATTTATCTATTCCTGAGAGTTTATCTTATTTTTTATTTATTTATTTAAATGAAGTCGACCAGTTGCCTGCCCTTCCTTCCATTATCCGTCACCGAGACAAACTGAACAAAGTTCTGAGGTCTACCTTGTAAAGATAAGGATTCAGGTCTGTCAGCTGTTTACCTTTGCTCCTGCCCGCACTGCCCTTCTCTCCACATTTATGTGTTTGTTTGTTTGTCTATCTAATCTTTTTGGGTTTTATTTCTAATGAGGTCGACCAGTGTCTATTTATTATTTTTTTTACTACGCATCAAGCTGCGCTGCTTGTCTTTGCTCCTGTGTGCTCGCGCACTCTCGCCTTTTCCACTTATTTTTATTTTTTATTTAATTTTGATTTATTTTGTCAATTTTTAAAAAAAATACGCACCGTGCTGTGCTGTTTGTGTTTGCTTGAGTGCATTCGCTCGCTCTCGCTTTCTGCACTTTACAATTTTTTGTTATTATTTATCTATTCCTGAGAGTTTATCTTATTTTTTATTTGTTTATTTAAATGAAGTCGACCAGTTGCCTGCCCTTCCTTCCATTATCCGTCACCGAGACAAACTGAACAAAGTTCTGAGGTCGACCTTGTAAATGTAAGGATTCATGTCTGTCTGCTGTTTACCTTTGCTCCTGTGCGCACTGCCCTTCTGTCCACATTTATGTGTTTGTTTGTTTGTCTATCTAATCTTTTGGGTTTTTATTTCTAATGAGGTCGACCAGTTGTCTATTCAATATTTTTTTTACTACGCATCAAGCTGCGCTGCTTGTCTTTGCTCCTGTGTGCTCGCGCACTCTCGCCTTTCCCACATATTTTTATTTTTGATTTATTTTGTCAATTAAAAAAAATACGGATCGTGCTGTGCTGTTTGTGGTTGCTTGAGTGCATTCGCGCGCTCTCCGCTTTCTCCACTTTACATTTTTTTTGTTATTATTTATCTATTCCTGAGAGTTTATCTTATTTTTTATTTGTTTATTTAAATGAAGTCGACCAGCTTGCCTGCCCTTCCTTCCATTATCCGTCACCGAGACAACTGAACAAAGTTCTGAGGTCGACCTTGTAAAGATAAGGATTCAGGTCTGTCTGCTGTTTACCTTTGCTCCTGCGCGCACTGCCCTTCTCTCCACATTTATTTGTTTGTTTGTATGTCTATCTAATCTTTTGGGTTTTTATTTCTAATGAGGTCGACCAGTTGTCTATTTATTATTTTTTTTACTACGCATCAAGCTGCGCTGCTTGTCTTTGCTCCTGTGTGCTCGCGCACTTTCGCCTTTTCCACTTATTTTTATTTTTCTTTTATTTTTGATTTATTTTGTCAATTAAAAAAAAAATACGCATCGTGCTGTGCTGTTTGTGTTTGCTTGAGTGCATTCGCGCGCTCTCCGCTTTCTCCACTTTACAATTTTTTTGTTATTATTTATCTATTCCTGAGAGTTTATCTTATTTTTTATTTGTTTTATTTAAATGAAATCGACCAATTGCCTGCCCTTCCTTCCATTATCCGTCACCGAGACAAACTGAACAAAGTTCTGAGGTCGACCTTGTAAAGGTAAGGATTCAGGTCTGTCTGCTGTTTACTTTTGTTCCTGCGCGCACTGCCCTTCTCTCCACATTTATGTGTTGTTTGTTTGTCTATCTAATCTTTTGGGTTTTTATTTCTAATGAGGTCGACCAGTTTGTCTATTTATTATTTTTTTTACTACGCATCAACCTGCGCTGCTTGTCTTTGCTCCTGTGTGCTCGCGCACTCTCGACTTTTCCACTTATTTTTTTTTTTTTTTGCCAGACCTGGGCCTTGGACTCAGGGCCTGAGCACTGTCCCTGGCTTCTTCCCGCTCAAGGCTAGCAATCTGCCACTTGAGCCACAGTGCCACTTCTGCCCGTTTTCTCTATATGTGGTGCTGGGGGAATCGAACATAGGGCCTCGTGTATCCGAGGCAGGCACTCATGCCACTAGGCTATATCCCCAGCCCCTCCACTTATTTTTATTTTTGATTTATTTTTGATTTATTTTGTCATTTTTAAAAAAAAATACGCATCGTGCTTTGCTGTTTGTGTTTGCTTGAGTGCATTCGCGCGCTCTCGCTTTCACCACTTTACAATTTTTTTGTTATTATTTATCTATTCCTGAGAGTTTATCTTATTTTTTATTCGTTTATTTAAATGAAGTCGACCAGTTGCCTTGCCCTTCCCTCCATTTATCCGTCACCGAGACAAACTGAACAAAGTTCTGAGGTCGACCTTGTAAAGATAAGTATTCAGGTCTGTCTGCTGTTTACCTTTGCTCCTGCCAAAACTGCCCTTCACTCCACATTTATGTGTTTGTTTGTTTGTCTATCTAGTCTTTTGGGTTTTTATTTCTAATGAGGTCGAGCAGTTGTCTATTTATTATTTTTTTTACTACGCATCAAGCTGCGCTGCTTGTCTTTGCTCCTGTGTGCTCGCGCACTCTCGCCTTTTCCACTTATTTTTATTTTTGATTTATTTTTGATTTATTTTGTCCATTTAAAAAAAATACGCATCGTGCTGTGCTGTTTGTGTTTGCTTGAGTGCATTCGCGCGCTCTTGCTTTCTTCCACTTTACAATTTTTTTGTTATTATTTATCTATTCCTGAGAGTTTATCTTATTTTTATTTGTTTATTTAAATGAAGTCGACCAGTTGCCTGCCCTACGTTCCATTATCCGTCACCGAGACAAACTGAACAAAGTTCTGAGGTCGACCTTGTAAAGATAAGGATTCAGGTCTGTCTGCTGTTTACCTTTGCTCCTGCGCGCACTGCCCTTCTCTCCACATTTATGTGTTTGTTTGTTTGTCTATCTAATCTTTTGGGTTTTTATTTCTAATGAGGTCGTCCAGTTGTCTATTTATTATTTTTTTTACTACGCATCAAGCTGCGCTGCTTGTCTTTGCTCCTGTGTGCTCGCGCACTCTCGCCTTTCCCACATATTTTTATTTTTGATTTATTTTTGATTTATTTTGTCAATTTAAAAAAAATACGGATCGTGCTGTGCTGTTTGTGGTTGCTTGAGTGCATTCGCGCGCTCTCGCTTTCTCCACTTTACAATTTTTTTGTTATTATTTATCTATTCCGGAGAGTTTATCTTATTTTTTATTTGTTTATTTTAATGAAGTCGACCAGTTGCCTGCCCTTCCTTCCATTATCCGTCACCGAGACAAACTGAACAAAGTTCTGAGGTCGACCTGGTAAAGATAAGGATTCAGGTCTGTCTGCTGTTTACCTTTGCTCCTGCGCGCACTGCCCTTCTCTCCACATTTATGTGTTTGTTTGTTTGTCTATCTAATCTTTTGTGTTTTTATTTCTAATGAGGTCGACCAGTTGTCTATTTACTATTTTTTTTTACTACGCATCAAGCTGCGCTGCTTGTCTTTGCTCCTGTGTGCTCGCGCACTCTCACCTTTTCCTCTTATTTTTATTTTTTATTTATTTTTGATTTATTTTGTCAATTAAAAAAAATACGCATCGTGCTGTGCTGTTTGTGTTTGCTTGTGTGCATTCGCGCGCTCTCGCTTTCTCCACTTTACAATTTTTTTGTTATTATTTATCTATTCCTGAGAGTTTATCTTATTTTTTATTTATTTATTTAAATGAAGTCGACCAGTTGCCTGCCCTTCCTTCCATTATCCGTCACCGAGACAAACTGAACAAAGTTCTGAGGTCGACCTTGTAAAGATAAGGATTCAGGTCTGTCTGCTGTTTACCTTTGCTCCTGCCCGCACTGCCCTTCTCTCCACATTTATGTGTTTGTTTGTTTGTCTATATAATCTTTTGGGTTTTTATTTCTAATGAGGTCGACCAGTTGTCCTATTTATTATTTTTTTACTACGCATCAAGCTGCGCTGCTTGTCTTTGCTCCTGTGTGCTCGCGCACTCTCGCCTTTTCCACTTATTTTTTATTTTTTATTTATTTTTGATTTATTTTGTCAATTTTTAAAAAAAATACGCACCGTGCTGTGCTGTTTGTGTTTGCTTGAGTGCATTCGCGCGCTCTCGCTTTCTGCACTTTACAATTTTTTGTTATTATTTATCTATTCCTGAGAGTTTATCTTATTTTTTATTTGTTTATTTAAACGAAGTCGACCAGTTGCCTGCCCTTCCTTCCATTATCCGTCACCGAGACAAACTGAACAAAATTCTGAGGTCGACCTTGTAAATGTAAGGATTCATGTCTGTCTGCTGTTTACCTTTGCTCCTGTGCGCACTGCCCTTCTGTCCACATTTATGTGTTTGTTTGTTTGTCTATCTAATCTTTTGGGTTTTTATTTCTAATGAGGTCGACCAGTTGTCTATTCAATATTTTTTTTTACTATGCATCAAGCTGCGCTGCTTGTCTTTGCTCCTGTGTGCTCGCGCACTCTCGCCTTTTCCACTTATTTTATTTTTGATTTATTTTTGATTTATTTTGTCCATTTTAAAAAAAATACGCATCGTGCTGTGCTGTTTGTGTTTACTTGAGTGCATTCGCGCGCTCTCGCTTTCTCCACTTTACAATTTTTTTGTTATTATTTATCTATTCCTGAGAGTTTATCTTATTTTTTATTTGTTTATTTAAATGAAGTCGACCAATTGCCTGCCCTTCCTTCCATTATCCGTCACCGAGACAAACTGAACAAAGTTCTGAGGTCGACCTTGTAAAGGTAAGGATTCAGGTCTGTCTGCTGTTTACTTTTGTTCCTGCGCGCACTGCCCTTCACTCCACATTTATGTGTTTGTTTGTTTGTCTATCTAATCTTTTGGGTTTTTATTTCTAATGAGGTAGACCAGTTGTCTATTTATTATTTTTTTTACTACGCATCAAGCTGCGTTGCTTGTCTTTGCTCCTGTGTGCTCGCGCACTCTCGCCTTTTCCACTTATTTTTTTTTTTTTTTGCCAGACCTGGGCCTTGGACTCAGGGCCTGAGCACTGTCCCCTGGCTTCTTCCCGCTCAGGCTAGCACTCTGCCACTTGAGCCACAGTGCCACTTCTGGCCGTTTTCTCTATATGTGGTGCTGGGGAATCGAACCTAGGGCCTCGTGTATCCGAGGCAGGCACTCTTGCCACTAGGCTATATCCCCAGCCCCTCCACTTATTTTTATTTTTGATTTATTTTGATTTATTTTGTCAATTTTAAAAAAAAAATACGCATCGTGCTTTGCTGTTTGTGTTTGCTTGAGTGCATTCGCGCGCTCTCGCTTTCTCCACTTTACAATTTTTTTGTTATTATTTATCTATTCCTGAGAGTTTATCTTATTTTTTATTCATTTATTTAAATGAAGTCGACCAGTTGCCTGCCCTTCCTTCCATTATCCGTCACCGAGACAAACTGAACAAAGTTCTGAGGTCGACCTTGTAAAGATAAGGATTCAGGTCTGTCTGGTGTTTACCTTTGCTCCTCCGCGCACTGCCCTTCTCTCCACATTTATGTGTTTGTTTGTTTGTCTATCTAATCATTTGGGTTTTTATTTCTAATGAGGTCGACCAGTTGTCTATGTATTTTTTTTTACTACGCATCAAGCTGCGCTGCTTGTCTTTGCTCCTGTGTGCTCGCGCACTCTCGCCTTTTCCACTTATTTTTATTTTTGATTTATTTTTGATTTATTTTGTCAATTAAAAAAAATACGCATCGTGCTGTGCTGTTTTTGTTTGCTTGAGTGCATTCGCGCGCTCTCGCTTTCTCCACTTTACAATTTTTTTGTTATTATTTATCTATTCCTGAGATTTTATCTTATTTTTTATTTGTTTATTTAAATGAAGTCGACCAGTTGCCTGCCCTTCCTTCCATTATCCGTCACCGAGACAAACTGAACAAAGTTCTGAGGTCGACCTTGTAAAGGTAAGGATTCAGGTCTGTCTGCTGTTTACCTTTGCTCCTGCGCGCACTGCCCTTCTCTCCACATTTATGTGTTTGTTTATTTGTCTATCTAATCTTTTGGGTTTTTATTTCTAATGAGGTCGACCAGTTGTCTATTTATTATTTTTTTTACTACGCATTAAGCTGCGCCGCTTGTCTTTGCTCCTGTGTGCTCGCGCACTCTCGCCTTTTCCACTTATTTTTATTTTTGATTTATTTTTGATTTATTTTGTCAATTTTAAAAAAAAATACGCATCGTGCTGTGCTGTTTGTGTTTGCTTGAGTGCATTCGCGCGATCTCGCTTTCTCCACTTTACAATTTTTTTGTTAATATTTATCTATTCCTGAGAGTTTATCTTATTTTTTATTTGTTTATTTAAATGAAGTCGACCAGTTGCCTGACCTTCCTTCCATTATCCGTTACCGAGACAAACTGAACAAAGTTCGGAGGTCGACCTTGTAAAGATAAGGATTCAGGTCTTTCTGCTGTTTACCTTTGCTCCTTCCCGCACTGCCCTTCTCTCCACATTTATGTGTTTTTTTGTTTGTCTATCTAATCTTTTGGGTTTTTATTTCTAATGAGGTCGACCAGTTGTCTATTTATTATTTTTTTTACTACGCATCAAGCTGCGCCGCTTGTCTTTGCTCCTGTGTGTCGCGCACTCTCGCCTTTTCCGCTTATTTTTATTTTTTATTTATTTTTGATTTATTTTGTCAATTAAAAAAAATACGCATCGTGCTGTGCTGTTTGTGTTTCCTTGAGTGCATTCGCGCGCTCTAGCTTTCTCGACTTTACAAATTCTTTGTTATTATTTATCTATTCCTGAGAGTTTATCTTATTTTTATTTGTTTATTTAAATGAAGTCGACCAGTTGCCTGCCCTTCCCTCCATTATCCGTCACCGAGACAACTGAACAAAGTTCTGAGGTCGACCTTGTAAAGATAAGGATTCAGGTCTGTCTGCTGTTTACCTTTGCTCCTGCGCGCACTGCCCTTCTCTCCACATTTATGTGTTTGTTTGTTTGTCTATCTAATCTTTTGGGTTTTTATTTCTAATGAGGTCGACCAGTTGTCTATTTATTATTTTTTTTTACTACGCATCAAGCTGCGCTGCTTGTCTTTGCTCCTGTGTGCTCGCGCACTCTCGCCTTTCCCACATATTTTTATTTTTGATTTATTTTGATTTATTTTGTCCATTTAAAAAAAATACGCATCGTGCTGTGCTGTTTGTGTTTGCTTGAGTGCATTCGCGCTCTCGCTTTCTCCACTTTACAATTTTTTGTTATTATTTATCTATTCCTGAGAGTTTATCTTATTTTTTTATTTGTTATTTAAATGAAGTCGACCAGTTGCCTGCCCTTCCTTCCATTATCCGTCACCGAGACAAACTGAACAAAGTTCTGAGGTCGACCTTGTAAAGATAAGGATTCAGGTCTGTCTTCTGTTTACTTTGCTCCTGCCCACACTGCCCTTCTCTCCACATTGATGTGTTTGTTTGTTTGTCTATCTAATCTTTTGGGTTTTTATTTCTAATGAGGTCGACCAGTTGTCTATTTATTATTTTTTTTACTACGCATCAAGCTGCGTTGCTTGTCTTTGCTCCTGTGTGCTCGCGCACTCTCGCCTTTTCCACTTATTTTTTTTTTTTTTTTGCCAGACCTGGGCCTTGGACTCAGGGCCTGAGCACTGTCCCTGGCTTCTTCCCGCTCAAGGCTAGCACTCTGCCACTTGAGCCACAGTGCCACTTCTGGCCGTTTTCTCTATATGTGGTGCTGGGGAATCGAACCTAGGGCCTCGTGTATCCGAGGCAGGCACTCTTGCCACTAGGCTATATCCCCAGCCCCTCCACTTATTTTTATTTTTGATTTATTTTTGATTTATTTTGTCAATTTTAAAAAAAAATACGCATCGTGCTTTGCTGTTTGTGCTTGCTTGAGTGCATTCGCGCGCTCTCGCTTTCTCCACTTTACAATTTTTTTGTTATTATTTATCTATTCCTGAGAGTTTATCTTATTTTTATTCATTTATTTAAATGAAGTCGACCAGTTGCCTGCCCTTCCTTCCATTATCCGTCACCGAGACAAACTGAACAAAGTTCTGAGGTCGACCTTGTAAAGATAAGGATTCAGGTCTGTCTGGTGTTTACCTTTGCTCCTCCGCGCACTGCCCTTCTCTCCACATTTATGTGTTTGTTTGTTTGTCTATCTAATCTTTTGGGTTTTTATTTCTAATGAGGTCGACCAGTTGTCTATGTATTATTTTTTTTACTACGCATTAAGCTGCGCCGCTTGTCTTTGCTCCTGTGTGCTCGCGCACTCTCGCCTTTTCCACTTATTTTTATTTTTGATTTATTTTTGATTTATTTTGTCAATTTTAAAAAAAAATACGCATCGTGCTGTGCTGTTTGTGTTTGCTTGAGTGCATTCGCGCGATCTCGCTTTCTCCACTTTACAATTTTTTTGTTAATATTTATCTATTCCTGAGAGTTTATCTTATTTTTTATTTGTTTATTTAAATGAAGTCGACCAGTTGCCTGACCTTCCTTCCATTATCCGTTACCGAGACAAACTGAACAAAGTTCGGAGGTCGACCTTGTAAAGATAAGGATTCAGGTCTTTCTGCTGTTTACCTTTGCTCCTGCCCGCACTGCCCTTCTCTCCACATTTATGTGTTTTTTTGTTTGTCTATCTAATCTTTTGGGTTTTATTTCTAATGAGGTCGACCAGTTGTCTATTTATTATTTTTTTTACTACGCATCAAGCTGCGCCGCTTGTCTTTGCTCCTGTGTGTCGCGCACTCTCGCCTTTTCCGCTTATTTTTATTTTTTATTTATTTTTGATTTATTTTGTCAATTAAAAAAAATACGCATCGTGCTGTGCTGTTTATGTTTCCTTGAGTGCATTCGCGCGCTCTAGCTTTCTCGACTTTACAAATTCTTTGTTATTATTTATCTATTCCTGAGAGTTTATCTTATTTTTTATTTGTTTATTTAAATGAAGTCGACCAGTTGCCTGCCCTTCCCTCCATTATCCGTCACCGAGACAAACTGAACAAAGTTCTGAGGTCGACCTTGTAAAGATAAGGATTCAGGTCTGTCTGCTGTTTACCTTTGCTCCTGCGCGCACTGCCCTTCTCTCCACATTTATGTGTTTGTTTGTTTGTCTATCTAATCTTTTGGGTTTTTATTTCTAATGAGGTCGACCAGTTGTCTATTTATTATTTTTTTTACTACGCATCAAGCTGCGCTGCTTGTCTTTGCTCCTGTGTGCTCGCGCACATTCGCCTTTCCCACATATTTTTATTTTGATTTATTTTTGATTTATTTTGTCAATTTAAAAAAAATACGGATCGTGCTGTGCTGTTTGTGGTTGCTTGAGTGCATTCGAGCGCTCTCGCTTTCTCCACTTTACAATTTTTTTTGTTATTATTTATCTATTCCGGAGAGTTTATCTTATTTTTTATTTGTTTATTTAAATGAAGTCGACCAGTTGCCTGCCCTTCCTTCCATTATCCGTCACCGAGACAAACTGAACAAAGTTCTGAGGTCGACCTGGTAAAGATAAGGATTCAGGTCTGTCTGCTGTTTACCTTTGCTCCTGCGCGCACTGCCCTTCTCTCCACATTTATGTGTTTGTTTGTTTGTCTATCTAATCTTTTGGGTTTTTATTTCTAATGAGGTCGACCAGTTGTCTATTTATTATTTTTTTTACTACGCATCAAGCTGCGCTGCTTGTCTTTGCTCCTGTGTGCTTGCGCACTCTCACCTTTTCCTCTTATTTTAATTTTTTATTTATTTTTGATTTATTTTGTCAATTAAAAAAATACGCATCGTGCTGTGCTGTTTGTGTTTGCTTGTGTGCATTCGCGCGCTCTCGCTTCTCCACTTTACAATTTTTTTGTTATTATTTATCTATTCCTGAGAGTTTATCTTATTTTTTATTTATTTATTTAAATGAAGTCGACCAGTTGCCTGCCTTTCCTTCCATTATCCGTCACCGAGACAAACTGAACAAAGTTCTGAGGTCGACCTTGTAAAGATAAGGATTCAGGTCTGTCTGCTGTTTACCTTTGCTCCTGCCCGCACTGCCCTTCTCTCCACATTTATGTGTTTGTTTGTTTGTCTATCTAATCTTTTGGGTTTTTATTTCTAATGAGGTCGACCAGTTGTCTATTTATTATTTTTTTTACTACGCATCAAGCTGCGCTGCTTGTCTTTGCTCCTGTGTGCTCGCGCACTCTCGCCTTTTCCACTTATTTTTATTTTTTATTTATTTTTGATTTATTTTGTCAATTTTTAAAAAAAATACGCACCGTGCTGTGCTGTTTGTGTTTGCTTGAGTGCATTCGCGCGCTCTCGCTTTCTGCACTTTACAATTTTTTGTTATTATTTATCTATTCCTGAGAGTTTATCTTATTTTTTATTTGTTTATTTAAATGAAGTCGACCAGTTGCCTGCCCTTCCTTCCATTATCCGTCACCGAGACAAACTGAACAAAATTCTGAGATCGACCTTGTAAATGTAAGGATTCATGTCTGTCTGCTGTTTACCTTTGCTCCTGTGCGCACTGCCCTTCTGTCCACATTTATGTGTTTGTTTGTTTGTCTATCTAATCTTTTGGGTTTTTATTTCTAATGAGGTCGACCAGTTGTCTATTCAATATTTTTTTTACTATGCATCAAGCTGCGCTGCTTGTCTTTGCTCCTGTGTGCTCGCGCACTCTCGCCTTTTCCACTTATTTTATTTTTGATTTATTTTTGATTTATTTTGTCCATTTAAAAAAAAATACGCATCGTGCTGTGCTGTTTGTGTTTACTTGAGTGCATTCGCGCGCTCTCGCTTTCTCCACTTTACAATTTTTTTGTTATTATTTATCTATTCCTGAGAGTTTATCTTATTTTTTATTTGTTTATTTAAATGAAGTCGACCAATTGCCTGCCCTTCCTTCCATTATCCGTCACCGAGACAAACTGAACAAAGTTCTGAGGTCGACCTTGTAAAGGTAAGGATTCAGGTCTGTCTGCTGTTAACTTTTGTTCCTGCGCGCACTGCCCTTCACTCCACATTTATGTGTTTGTTTGTTTGTCTATCTAATCTTTTGGGTTTTTTATTTCTAATGAGGTCGACCAGTTGTCTATTTATTATTTTTTTTACTACGCATCAAGCTGCGTTGCTTGTCTTTGCTCCTGTGTGCTCGCGCACTCTCGCCTTTTCCACTTATTTTTTTTTTTTTTTTGCCAGACCTGGGCCTTGGACTCAGGGCCTGAGCACTGTCCCTGGCTTCTTCCCGCTCAAGGCTAGCACTCTGCCACTTGAGCCACAGTGCCACTTCTGGCCGTTTTCTCTATATGTGGTGCTGGGGAATCGAACCTAGGGCCTCGTGTATCCGAGGCAGGCACTCTTGCCACTAGGCTATATCCCCAGCCCCACCACTTATTTTTATTATTGATTTATTTTTGATTTATTTTGTCAATTTTAAAAAAAAATACGCATCGTGCTTTGCTGTTTGTGTTTGCTTGAGTGCATTCGCGCGCTCTCGCTTTCTCCACTTTACAATTTTTTTGTTATTATTTATCTATTCCTGAGAGTTTATCTTATTTTTTATTCATTTATTTAAATGAAGTCGACCAGTTGCCTGCCCTTCCTTCCATTATCCGTCACCGAGACAAACTGAACAAAGTTCTGAGGTCGACCTTGTAAAGATAAGGATTCAGGTCTGTCTGGTGTTTACCTTTGCTCCTCCGCGCACTGCCCTTCTCTCCACATTTATGTGTTTGTTTGTTTGTCTATCTAATCTTTTGGGTTTTTATTTCTAATGAGGTCGACCAGTTGTCTATGTATTATTTTTTTTCTACGCATCAAGCTGCGCTGCTTGTCTTTGCTCCTGTGTGCTCGCGCACTCTCGCCTTTTCCACTTATTTTTATTTTTTATTTATTTTTGATTTATTTTGTCAATTAAAAAAAATACGCATCGTGCTGTGCTGTTTTTGTTTGCTTGAGTGCATTCGCGCGCTCTCGCTTTCTCCACTTTACAATTTTTTTGTTATTATTTATCTATTCCTGAGATTTTATCTCATTTTTTATTTGTTTATTTAAATGAAGTCGACCAGTTGCCTGCCCTTCCTTCCATTATCCGTCACCGAGACAAACTGAACAAAGTTCTGAGGTCGACCTTGTAAAGGTAAGGATTCAGGTCTGTCTGCTGTTTACCTTTGCTCCTGCGCGCACTGCCCTTCTCTCCACATTTATGTGTTTGTTTATTTGTCTATCTAATCTTTTGGGTTTTTATTTCTAATGAGGTCGACCAGTTGTCTATTTATTATTTTTTTTTACTACGCATTAAGCTGCGCCGCTTGTCTTTGCTCCTGTGTGCTCGCGCACTCTCGCCTTTTCCACTTATTTTTATTTTTGATTTATTTTGTCAATTTAAAAAAAAAATACGCATCGTGCTGTGCTGTTTGTGTTTGCTTGAGTGCATTCGCGCGATCTCGCTTTCTCCACTTTACAATTTTTTTGTTATTATTTATCTATTCCTGAGAGTTTATCTTATTTTTTATTTGTTTATTTAAATGAAGTCGACCAGTTGCCTGACCTTCCTTCCATTATCCGTTACCGAGACAAACTGAACAAAGTTCTGAGGTCGACCTTGTAAAGATAAGGATTCAGGTCTTTCTGCTGTTTACCTTTGCTTCTGCCCGCACTGCCCTTCTCTCCACATTTATGTGTTTTTTTGTTTGTCTACCTAATCTTTTGGGTTTTTATTTCTAATGAGGTCGACCAGTTGTCTATTTATTATTTTTTTTACTACGCATCAAGCTGCGCCGCTTGTCTTTGCTCCTGTGTGTCGCGCACTCTCGCCTTTTCCGCTTATTTTTATTTTTTATTTATTTTTGATTTATTTTGTCAATTAAAAAAAATACGCATCGTGCTGTGCTGTTTGTGTTTCCTTGAGTGCATTCGCGCGCTCTAGCTTTCTCGACTTTACAAATTCTTTGTTATTATTTATCTATTCCTGAGAGTTTATCTTATTTTTTATTTGTTTATTTAAATGAAGTCGACCAGTTGCCTGCCCTTCCCTCCATTATCCGTCACCGAGACAAACTGAACAAAGTTGTGAGGTCGACCTTGTAAAGATAAGTATTCAGGTCTGTCTGCTGTTTACCTTTGCTCCTGCCAAAACTGCCCTTCACTCCACATTTATGTGTTTGTTTGTTTGTCTATCTAATCTTTTGGGTTTTTATTTCTAATGAGGTCGACCAGTTGTCTATTTATTATTTTTTTTACTACGCATCAAGCTGCGCTGCTTGTCTTTGCTCCTGTGTGCTCGCGCACTCTCGCCTTTTCCACTTATTTTTATTTTGATTTATTTTTGATTTATTTTGTCCATTTAAAAAAAAATACGCATCGTGCTGTGCTGTTTGTGTTTGCTTGAGTGCATTCGCGCTCTCGCTTTCTCAACTTTACAATTTTTTTGTTATTATTTATCTATTCCTGAGAGTTTATCTTATTTTTTATTTGTTTATTTAAATGAAGTCGACCAGTTGCCTGCCCTTCCTTCCATTATCCGTCACCGAGACAAACTGAACAAAGTTCTGAGGTCGACCTTGTAAAGATAAGGATTTAGGTCTGTCTTCTGTTTACCTTTGCTCCTGCCCACACTGCCCTTCTCTCCACATTGATGTGTTTGTTTGTTTGTATATCTAATCTTTTGGTTTTTATTTCTAATGAGGTCGACCAGTTGTCTATTTATTATTTTTTTTACTACGCATCAAGCTGCGCTGCTTGTCTTTGCTCCTGTGTGCTCGCGCACTCTCGCCTTTTCCACTTATTTATTTATTTTTTTTGCCAGTCCTGGGCCTTGGACTCAGGGACTGAGCACTGTCCCTGGCTTCTTCCCGCTCAAGGCTAGCACTCTACCACTTGAGCCACAGTGCCACTTCTGCCGTTTTATGTATATGTGGTGCTGGGGAATCGAACCTAGGCCTCGTGTATCCGAGGCAGGCACTCTTGCCACTAGGCTATATCCCCAGCAACTCCACTTATTTTTATTTTTGATTTATTTTTGATTTATTTTGTCAATTTAAAAAAAAATACGCATCGTGCTTTGCTGTTTGTGTTTGCCTGAGTGCATTCCCGCGCTCTCGCTTTCTCCACATTACAATTTTTTGTTATTATTTATCTATTCCTGAGAGTTTATCTTATTTTTTATTTATTTATTTAAATGAAGTCGACCAGTTGCCTGCCCTTCCTTCCATTATCCGTCACCGAGACAAACTGAACAAAGTTCTGAGGTCGACCTTGTAAAGATAAGGATTCAGGTCTGTCTGCTGTTTACCTTTGCTCCTGCGGGCACTGCCCTTCTCTCCACATTTATGTGTTTGTTTGTTTGTCTATCTAATCTTTTGGGTTTTTATTTCTAATGAGGTCGACCAGTTGTCTATTTATTATTTTTTTTACTACGCATCAAGCTGCGCTGTTTGTCTTTGCTCCTGTGTGCTCGCGGCACTCTCGCCTTTTCCACTTATTTTTATTTTTGATTTATTTTTGATTTATTTTGTCCATTTAAAAAAAAATACGCATCGTGCTGTGCTGTTTGTGTTTGCTTGAGTGCATTCGCGCGCTCTCGCTTTCTCCACTTTACAATTTCTTTGTTATTATTTATCTATTCCTGAGTGTTTATCTTATTTTTTATTTGTTTATTTAAATGAAGTCGACCAGTTGCCTGCCCTTCTTTCCATTATCCGTCACCGAGACAAACTGAACAAAGTTCTGAGGTCGACCTTGTAAAGATAAGTATTCAGGTCTGTCTGCTGTTTACCTTTGCTCCTGCGCGCACTGCCTTCTCTCCACATTTATGTGTTTGTTTGTTTGTCTATCTAATCTTTTGGGTTTTTATTTCTAATGAGGTCGACCAGTTGTCTATTTATTATTTTTTTTACTACGCATCAAGCTGCGCTGCTTGCCTTTGCTCCTGTGTGCTCGCGCACTCTCGCCTTTTCCACTTATTTTATTTTTGATTTATTTTGTCCATTTTAAAAAAAAATACGCATCGTGCTGTGCTGTTTGTGTTTGCTTGAGTGCATTCGCGCGCTCTCGCTTTCTCCACTTTACAATTTTTTTGTTATTATTTATCTATTCCTGAGAGTTTATCTTATTTTTTATTTGTTTATTTAAATGAAGTCGACCAGTTGCCTGCCCTTCCTTCCATTATCCGTCACCGAGACAATCTGAACAAAGTTCTGAGGTCGACCTTGTAAAGGTAAGGATTCAGGTCTGTCTGCTGTTTACCTTTGTTCCTGCGCGCACTGCCCTTGTCTCCACATTTATGTGTTTGTTTGTTTGTCTATCTAATCTTTTGGGTTTTTATTTCTAATGAGGGTCGACCAGTTGTCTATTTATTATTTTTTTTACTACGCATCAAGCTGCGCTGCTTGTCTTTGCTCCTGTGTGCTCACGCACTCTCGCCTTTTCCACTTATTTTTTTTTTTTTTTGCCAGACCTGGGCCTTGGACTCAGGGCGTGAGCACTGTCCCTGGCTTCTTCCCGCTCAAGGCTAGCACTCTGCCACTTGAGCCACAGTGCCACTTCTGGCCGTTTTCTCTATATGTGGTGCTGGGGAATCGAACCTAGGGCCTCGTGTATCCGAGGCAGGCACTCTTGCCACTAGGCTATATCCCCAGCCCCTCCACTTATTTTTATTTTTGATTTATTTTTGATTTATTTTGTCAATTTTAAAAAAAAATACGCATCGTGCTTTGCTGTTTGTGTTTGCTCGAGTGCATTCGCGCGCTCTCGCTTTCTCCACTTTACAATTTTTTTGTTATTATTTATCTATTCCTGAGAGTTTATCTTATTTTTTATTCATTTATTTAAATGAAGTCGACCAGTTGCCTGCCCTTCCTTCCATTATCCGTCACCGAGACAAACTGAACAAAGTTCTGAGTTCGACCTTGTAAAGATAAGGATTCAGGTCTGTCTTCTGTTTACCTTTGCTCCTGCCCGCACTGCCCTTCTCTCCACATTGATGTGTTTGTTTGTTTGTCTATCTAATCTTTTGGGTTTTTATTTCTAATGAGGTCGACCAGTTGTCTATTTATTTTTTTTTTACTACGCATCAAGCTGCGCTGCTTGTCTTTGCTCCTGTGTGCTCGCGCACTCTCGCCTTTTCCACTTAATTTTATTTTTTTTGCCAGTCCTGGGCCTTGGACTCAGGGCCTGAGCACTGTCCCTGGCTTCTTCCCGCTCAAGGCTAGCACTCTGCCACTTGAGCCACAGTGCCACTTCTGGCCGTTTTCTGTATATGTGGTGCTGGGGAATCGAACCTAGGGCCTCGTGTATCCGAGGCAGGCACTCTTGCCACTAGGCTATATCCCCAGCCCCTCCACTTATTTTTATTTTTGATTTATTTTGTCAATTAAAAAAAAAAACGCATCGTGCTGTGCTGTTTGTTTTTGCTTGAGTGCATTCGCGCGCTCTCGCTTTCTCCACTTTGCATTTTTTTTGTTATTATTTATCTATTCCTGAGAGTTTATCTTATTTTTTATGTTTATTTAAATGAAGGCGACCAGTTGCCTGCCCTTCCTTCCATTATCCGTCACCCAGACAAACTGAACAAAGTTCTGAGGTCGACCTTGTAAAGATAAGGATTCAGGTCTGTCTGCTGTTTACCTTTGCTCCTGCGCGCACTGCCCTTCTCTCCACATTTATGTGTTTGTTTGTTTGTCTATCTAATCTTTTGGGTTTTTATTCTAATGAGGTCGACCAGTTGTCTATTTATTATTTTTTTTACTACGCATCAAGCTGCGCTGCTTGTCTTTGCTCCTGTGTGCTGGCGCACTCTCGCCTTTTCCACTTATTTATATTTTTGATTTATTTTTGATTTATTTTGTCAATTTTAAAAAAAACGCATCGTGCTGTGCTGTTTGTGTTTGCTTGAGTGCATTCGCGCGCTCTCGCTTTCTCCACTTTACAATATTTTTGTTATCATTTATCTATTCCTGAGAGTTTATCTTATTTTTTATTTGTTTATTTAAATGAAGTCGACCAGTTGCCTGCCCTTCCTTCCATTATCCGTCACCGAGACAAACTGAACAAAGTTCTGAGGTCGACCTTGTAAAGATAAGGATTCAGGTCTGTCTGCTGTTTACCTTTGCTCCTGCGCGCACTGCCCTTCTCTCCACATTTATGTGTTTGTTTGTTTGTCTATCTAATCTTTTGGGTTTTTATTTCTAATGAGGTCGACCAGTTGTCTATTTATTATTTTTTTTACTACGCATCAAGCTGCGCTGCTTGTCTTTGCTCCTGTGTGCTCGCGCACTCTCGCCTTTTCCACTTATTTTTATTTTTGATTTATTTTTGATTTATTTTGTCAATTTAAAAAACAATACGCATCGTGCTGTGCTGTTTGTGTTTGCTTGAGTGCATTCGCGCGCTCTCGCTTTCTCCACTTTACAATTTTTTTTGTTATTATTTATCTATTCCTGAGAGTTTATCTTATTTTTTATTTGTTTATTTAAATGAAGTCGACCAGTTGCCTGCCCTTCTTCCATTATCCGTCACCGAGACAAACTGAACAAAGTTCTGAGGTCGACCTTGTAAAGATAAGGATTCAGGTCTGTCTGCTGTTTACCTTTGCTCCTGCGCGCACTGCCCTTCTCTCCACATTTATGTGTTTGTTTGTTTGTCTATCTAATCTTTTGGGTTTTTATTTCTAATGAGGTCGACCAGTTGTCTATTTATTATTTTTTCTACTACGCATCAAGCTGCGCTGCTTGTCTTTGCTCCTGTGTGCTCGCGCACTCTCGCCTTTTCCACTTATTTTTATTTTTGATTTATTTTTGACTTATTTTGTCAATTTAAACAAAAAACGCATCGTGCTGTGCTGTTTGTCTTTGCTTGAGTGCAATCGCGCGCTCTCGCTTTCTCCACTTTACAATTTTTTGTTATTATTTATCTATTCCTGAGAGTTTATCTTATTTTTTTTGTTTATTTAAAAGAAGTCGACCAGTTGCCTGCCCTTCCTTCCATTATCCGTCACCGAGACAAACTGAACAAAGTTCTGAGGTCGACCTTGTAAAGATAAGGATTCAGGTCTGTCTGCTGTTTACCTTTGCTCCTGCCCGCACTGCCCTTCTCTCCACATTTATGTGTTTGTTTGTTTGTCTATCTAATCTTTTGGGTTTTTATTTCTAATGAGGTCGACCAGTTGTCTATTTATTATTTTTTTTACTACGCATCAAGCTGCGCTGCTTGTCTTTGCTCCTGTGTGCTCGCGCACTCTCGCCTTTTTCCACTTATTTTTATTTTTGATTTATTTTTGATTTATTTTGTCAATTTAAAAAAAAAATACGCATCGTGCTGTGCTGTTTGTGTTTGCTTGAGTGCATTCGCGCGCTCTCGCTTTCTCCACTTTACAATTTTTTTTGTTATTATTTATCTATTCCTGAGAGTTTATCTTATTTTTTATTTGTTTATTTAAATGAATTCGACCAGTTGCCTGCCCTTCCTTCCATTATCCGTCACCGAGACAAACTGAACAAAGTTCTGAGGTCGACCTTGTAAAGATAAGGATTCAGGTCTGTCTGCTGTTTACCTTTGCTCCTGCGCGCACGGCCCTTCTCTCCACATTTATGTGTTTGTTTGTTTGTCTATCTAATCTTTTGGGTTTTTATTTCTAATGAGGTCGACCAGTTGCCTATTTATTATTTTTTTTACTACGCATCAACAGCGCTGCTTGTCTTTGCTCCTGTGTGCTCAAGCACTCTCGCCTTTTCCACTTATTTTATTTTTGATTTATTTTGTCAATTTAAAAAAAAATACGCATCGTGCTGTGCTGTTTGTGTTTGCTTGAGTGCATTCGCGCGCTCTCACTTTCTCCACTTTACAATATTTTTGTTATTATTTATCTATTCCTGAGAGTTTATCTTGTTTTTATTTGTTTATTTAAATGAAGTCGACCAGTTTCCTGTCCTTCCTTCCATTATCCGTCACGGAGACAAACTGGAAAAAGTTCTGAGGTCGACCTTGTAAACATAAGGATTCAAGTCTGTCTTCTGTTTACCTTTGCTCCTGCGCGCACTGCCCTTCTTTCCTCATTTATGTGTTTGTTTGTTTGTCTATCTAATCTTTTGGGTTTTTATTTCTAATGAGGTCGACCAGTTGTCTATTTATTATTTTGTTTACTATGCATCAAGCTGCGCTGCTTGTCTTTGCTACTGTGTGCTCGCGCACTCTCGCCTTTTCCACTTATTTTTATTTTTGATTTATTTTCATTTATTTTGTCAATTTAAAAAAAATACGCATCGTGCTGTGCTGTTTTTGTTTGCTTGAGTGCATTCGCGCGCTCTCGCTTTCTCCACTTTACAAATTTTGTTATTATTTATCTATTCCTGAGAGTTTATCTTATTTTTTATTTGTTTATTTAAATGAAGTCGACCAGTTGCCTGCCCTCCTTCCATTATCCGTCACCGAGACAAACTGAACAGAGTTCTGAGGTCGACCTTGTAAAGATAAGGATTCAGGTCTGTCTGCTGTTTACCTTTGCTCATGCGCGCACTGCCCTTCACTCCACATTTATGTGTTTGTTTGTTTGTCTATCTAATCTTTTTTGGTTTTTTATTTCTAATGAGGTCGACCAGTTGTCTATTTATTATTTTTTTTTACTACGCATCAAGCTGCGCTGCTTGTCTTTGCTCCTGTGTGCTCGCTCACTCTCGGCTTTTCCACTTATTTTTATTTTGATTTATTTTTGATTTATTTTGTCAATTTAAAAAAAAATACGAATCGTGCTGTGCTGTTTGTGTTTGCTTGAGTGCATTCGTGCGCTCTCGCTTTCTCCCCTTTACAATATTTTTGTTAATATTTATCTATTCCTGAGAGTTATCTTATTTTTTATTTTTTTATTTAATTGAAGTCGACCAGTTGCCAGCCCTTCCTTCCATTATCCGTCACCGAGACAAATTGAACAAAGTTCTGAGGTCGACCTTGTAAAGATAAGATTCAGGTCTGTCTGCTGTTTACCTTTGCTCCTGCGCACACTGCCCTTCTCTCCACATTTATGTGTTTGTTTGTTTGTCTATCTAATCTTTTGGGTTTTTATTTCTAATGAGGTAGACCAGTTGTCTATTTATTATTTTTTTTACTACGCCTCAAGCTGCGCTGCTTGTCTTTGCTCCTGTGTGCTCGCGCACTCTCGCCTTTTCCCTTTATTTTTATTTTTGATTTATTTTTGATTTATTTTGTCAATTTAAAAAAAAAAACGCATCGTGCTGTGCTGTTTGTGTTTGCTTGAGTGCAATCGCGCGCTCTCGCTTTCTCCACTTTACAATTTTTTTGTTATTATTTATCTATTCCTGAGAGTTTATCTTATTTTTTATTTTTTTATTTAAATGAAGTCGACCAGTTGCCTGCCCATCCTTCCATTATCCGTCACCGGGACAAACTGAACAAAGTTCTGAGGTCGACCTTGTAAAGATAAGGATTCAGGTCTGTCTGCTGTTTACCTTTGCTCCTGCGCGCACTGCCCTTCTCTCCACATTTATGTGTTTGTTTGTTTGTCTATCTAATCTTTTGGGTTTTTATTTCTAATGAGGTCGACCAGTTGTCTATTTATTATTTTTTTTACTACGCATCAAGCTGCGCTGCTTGTCTTTGCTCCTGTGTGCTGGCGCACTCTCGCCTTTTCCACTTATTTATATTTTTGATTTATTTTTGATTTATTTTGTCAATTTTAAAAAAAAACGCATCGTGCTGTGCTGTTTGTGTTTGCTTGAGTGCATTCGCGCGCTCTCGCTTTCTCCACTTTACAATATTTTTGTTATCATTTATCTATTCCTGAGAGTTTATCTTATTTTTTATTTGTTTATTTAAATGAAGTCGACCAGTTGCCTGCCCTCCTTCCATTATCCGTCACCGAGACAAACTGAACAAAGTTCTGAGGTCGACCTTGTAAAGATAAGGATTCAGGTCTGTCTGCTGTTTACCTTTGCTCCTGCGCGCACTGCCCTTCTCTCCACATTTATGTGTTTGTTTGTTTGTCTATCTAATCTTTTGGGTTTTTATTTCTAATGAGGTCGACCAGTTGTCTATTTATTATTTTTTTTACTACGCATCAAGCTGTGCTGCTTGTCTTTGCTCCTGTGTGCTCGCGCACTCTCCCCTTTTCCACTTATTTTTATTTTTGATTTATTTTTTATTTATTTAGTCAATTTAAAAAAAAATACGCATGGTGCTGTGCTGTTTGTGTTTGCTTGAGTGCATTCGCGCGCTCTCACTTTCTCCACTTTACAATATTTTTGTTATTATTTATCTATTCCTGAGAGTTTATCTTGTTTTTATTTGTTTATTTAAATGAAGTCGACCAGTTTCCTGTCCTTCCTTCCATTATCCGTCACGGAGACAAACTGAAAAAAGTTCTGAGGTCGACCTTGTAAACATAAGGATTCAAGTCTGTCTTCTGTTTACCTTTGCTCCTGCACGCACTGCCCTTCTTTCCTCATTTATGTGTTTGGTTTGTTTGTCTATCTAATCTTTTGGGTTTTTATTTCTAATGAGGTCGACCAGTTGTCTATTTATTATTTTGTTTACTATGCATCAAGCTGCGCTGCTTGTCTTTGCTACTGTGTGCTCGCGCATCTCGCCTTTTCCACTTATTTTTATTTTTGATTTATTTTTCATTTATTTTGTCAATTTAAAAAAAAATACGCATCGTGCTGTGCTGTTTTTGTTTGCTTGAGTGCATTCGCGCGCTCTCGCTTTCTCCACTTTACAAATTTTGTTATTATTTATCTATTCCTGAGAGTTTATCTTATTTTTTATTTGTTTATTTAAATGAAGTCGACCAGTTGCCTGCCCTTCCTTCCATTATCCGTCACCGAGACAAACTGAACAGAGTTCTGAGGTCGACCTTGTAAAGATAAGGATTCAGGTCTGTCTGCTGTTTACCTTTGCTCATGCGCGCACTGCCCTTCTCTCCACATTTATGTGTTTGTTTGTTTGTCTATCTAATCTTTTTTGGTTTTTATTTCTAATGAGGTCGACCAGTTGTCTATTTATTATTTTTTTTTACTACGCATCAAGCTGCGCTGCTTGTCTTTGCTCCTGTGTGCTCGCGCACTCTCGGCTTTTCCACTTATTTTTATTTTTGATTTATTTTTAATTTATTTTGTCAATTTAAAAAAAAAATACGAATCGTGCTGTGCTGTTTGTGTTTGCTTGAGTGCATTCGTGCGCTCTCGCTTTCTCCCCTTTACAATATTTTTGTTAATATTTATCTATTCCTGAGAGTTAATCTTATTTTTATTTTTTTATTTAATTGAAGTCGACCAGTTGCCTGCCCTTCCTTCCATTATCCGTCACCGAGAAAAATTGAACAAAGTTCTGAGGTCGACCTTGTAAAGATAAGGATTCAGGTCTGTCTGCTGTTTACCTTTGCTCCTGCGCACACTGCCCTTCTCTCCACATTTATGTTTTTGTTTGTTTGTCTATCTAATCTTTTGGGTTTTTATTTCTAATGAGGTAGACCAGTTGTCTATTTATTATTTTTTTTACTACGCCTCAAGCTGCGCTGCTTGTCTTTGCTCCTGTGTGCTCGCGCACTCTCGCCTTTTCCCTTTATTTTTATTTTTGATTTATTTTTGATTTATTTTGTCAATTTAAAAAAAAAAACGCATCGTGCTGTGCTGTTTGTGTTTGCTTGAGTGCAATCGCGCGCTCTCGCTTTCTCCACTTTACAATTTTTTGTTATTATTTATCTATTCCTGAGAGTTTATCTTATTTTTTATTTTTTTATTTAAATAAAGTCGACCAGTTGCCTGCCCATCCTTCCATTATCCGTCACCGAGACAAACTGAACAAAGTTCTGAGGTCGACCTTGTAAAGATAAGGATTCAGGTCTGTCTGCTGTTTACCTTTGCTCCTGCGCGCACTGCCCTTCTCTCCACATTTATGTGTTTGTTTGTTTGTCTATCTAATCTTTTGGGTTTTTATTCTAATGAGGTCGACCAGTTGTCTATTTATTATTTTTTTTACTACGCATCAAGCTGCGCTGCTTGTCTTTGCTCCTGTGTGCTGGCGCACTCTCGCCTTTTCCACTTATTTTTATTTTTGATTTATTTTTGATTTATTTTGTCAATTTAAAAAAAAATACGCATCGTGCTGTGCTGTTTGTGTTTGCTTGAGTGCATTCGCGCGCTCTCGCTTTCTCCACTTTACAATTTTTTTTGTTATTATTTATCTATTCCTGAGAGTTTATCTTATTTTTTATTTGTTTATTTAAATGAAGTCGACCAGGTGCCTGCCCTTCCTTCCATTATCCGTCACCGAGACAAACTGAACAAAGTTTCTGAGGTCGACCTTGTAAAGATAAGGATTCAGGTCTGTCTGCTGTTTACCTTTGCTCCTGCGCGCACTGCCAATCTCTCCACATTTATGTGTTTGTTTGTTTGTCTATCTAATCTTTTGGGTTTTTATTTCTAATGAGGTCGACCAGTTGTCCATTTATTATTTTTTTTACTACGCATCAAGCTGCGCTGCTTGTCTTTACTCCTGTGTGCTCGCGCACTCTCGCCTTTTCCACTTATTTTTATTTTTGATTTATTTTTGATTTATTTTGTCAATTTTAAAAAATAATACGCATCGTGCTGTGCTGTTTGTGTTTGCTTGAGTGCATTCGTGCGCTCTCGCTTTCTCCCCTTTACAATATTTTTGTTAATATTTATCTATTCCTGAGAGTTTATCTTATTTTTTATTTTTTTATTTAATTGAAGTCGACCAGTTGCCTGCCCTTCCTTCCATTATCCGTCACCGAGACAAATTGAACAAAGTTCTGAGGTCGACCTTGTAAAGATAAGGATTCAGGTCTGTCTGCTGTTTACCTTTGCTCCTGCGCACACTGCCCTTCTCTCCACATTTATGTTTTTGTTTGTTTGTCTATCTAATCTTTTGGGTTTTTATTTCTAATGAGGTAGACCAGTTGTCTATTTATTATTTTTTTTACTACGCCTCAAGCTGCGCTGCTTGTCTTTGCTCCTGTGTGCTCGCGCACTCTCGCCTTTTCCCTTTATTTTTATTTTTGATTTATTTTTGATTTATTTTGTCAATTTAAAAAAAAAACGCATCGTGCTGTGCTGTTTGTGTTTGCTTGAGTGCAATCGCGCGCTCTCGCTTTCTCCACTTTACAATTTTTGTTATTATTTATCTATTCCTGAGAGTTTATCTTATTTTTTATTTTTTTATTTAAATAAAGTCGACCAGTTGCCTGCCCATCCTTCCATTATCCGTCACCGAGACAAACTGAACAAAGTTCTGAGGTCGACCTTGTAAAGATAAGGATTCAGGTCTGTCTGCTGTTTACCTTTGCTCCTGCGCGCACTGCCCTTCTCTCCACATTTATGTGTTTGTTTGTTTGTCTATCTAATCTTTTGGGTTTTTATTTCTAATGAGGTCGACCAGTTGTCTATTTATTATTTTTTTTACTACGCATCAAGCTGCGCTGCTTGTCTTTGCTCCTGTGTGCTGGCGCACTCTCGCCTTTTCCACTTATTTTTATTTTTGATTTATTTTTGATTTATTTTGTCAATTTAAAAAAAAAATACGCATCGTGCTGTGCTGTTTGTGTTTGCTTGAGTGCATTCGCGCGCTCTCGCTTTCTCCACTTTACAATTTTTTTTGTTATTATTTATCTATTCCTGAGAGTTTATCTTATTTTTTATTTGTTTATTTAAATGAAGTCGACCAGGTGCCTGCCCTTCCTTCCATTATCCGTCACCGAGACAAACTGAACAAAGTTCTGAGGTCGACCTTGTAAAGATAAGGATTCAGGTCTGTCTGCTGTTTACCTTTGCTCCTGCGCGCACTGCCAATCTCTCCACATTTATGTGTTTGTTTGTTTGTCTATCTAATCTTTTGGGTTTTTATTTCTAATGAGGTCGACCAGTTGTCCATTTATTATTTTTTTTACTACGCATCAAGCTGCGCTGCTTGTCTTTACTCCTGTGTGCTCGCGCACTCTCGCCTTTTCCACTTATTTTTATTTTTGATTTATTTTTGATTTATTTTGTCAATTTTAAAAAATAATACGCATCGTGCTGTGCTGTTTGTGTTTGCTTGAGTGCATTCGTGCGCTCTCGCTTTCTCCCCTTTACAATATTTTTGTTAATATTTATCTATTCCTGAGAGTTTATCTTATTTTTTATTTTTTTATTTAATTGAAGTCGACCAGTTGCCTGCCCTTCCTTCCATTATCCGTCACCGAGACAAATTGAACAAAGTTCTGAGGTCGACCTTGTAAAGATAAGGATTCAGGTCTGTCTGCTGTTTACCTTTGCTCCTGCGCACACTGCCCTTCTCTCCACATTTATGTGTTTGTTTGTTTGTCTATCTAATCTTTTGGGTTTTTATTTCTAATGAGGTAGACCAGTTGTCTATTTATTATTTTTTTTACTACGCCTCAAGCTGCGCTGCTTGTCTTTGCTCCTGTGTGCTCGCGCACTCTCGCCTTTTCCCTTTATTTTTATTTTTGATTTATTTTTGATTCATTTTGTCAATTTAAAAATAAAACGCATCGTGCTGTGCTGTTTGTGTTTGCTTGAGTGCAATCGCGCGCTCTCGCTTTCTCCACTTTACAATTTTTTGTTATTATTTATCTATTCCTGAGAGTTTATCTTATTTTTTATTTTTTTATTTAAATGAAGTCGACCAGTTGCCTTCCCATCCTTCCATTATCCGTCACCGAGACAAACTGAACAAAGTTCTGAGGTCGACCTTGTAAAGATAAGGATTCAGGTCTGTCTGCTGTTTACCTTTGCTCCTGCGCGCACTGCCCTTCTCTCCACATTATGTGTTTGTTTGTTTGTCTATCTAATCTTTTGGGTTTTTATTTCTAATGAGGTCGACCAGTTGTCTATTTATTATTTTTTTTACTACGCATCAAGCTGCGCTGCTTGTCTTTGCTCCTGTGTGCTCGCGCACTCTCGCCTTTTCCACTTATTTTTATTTTTGATTTATTTTTGATTTATTTTGTCAATTTAAAAAAAAAACGCATCGTGCTGTGCTGTTTGTGTTTGCTTGAGTGCAATCGCGCGCTCTCGCTTTCTCCACTTTACAATTTTTTTGTTATTATTTATCTATTCCTGAGAGTTTATCTTATTTTTTATTTTTTTATTTAAATGAAGTCGACCAGTTGCCTGCCCATCCTTCCATTATCCGTCACCGGGACAAACTGAACAAAGTTCTGAGGTCGACCTTGTAAAGATAAGGATTCAGGTCTGTCTGCTGTTTACCTTTGCTCCTGCGCGCACTGCCCTTCTCTCCACATTTATGTGTTTGTTTGTTTGTCTATCTAATCTTTTGGGTTTTTATTTCTAATGAGGTCGACCAGTTGTCTATTTATTATTTTTTTTACTACGCATCAAGCTGCGCTGCTTGTCTTTGCTCCTGTGTGCTCGCGCACTCTCGCCTTTTCCACTTATTTTTATTTTTGATTTATTTTGTCAATTTAAAAAAAATACGCATCGTGCTGTGCTGTTTGTGTTTGCTTGAGTGCATTCGCGCGCCTCTCGCTTTCTCCACTTTACAATTTTTTTGTTATTATTTATCTATTCCTGAGAGTTTATCTTATTTTTTATTTGTTTATTTAAATGAAGTTGACCAGTTGCCTGCCCTTTTTCCATTATCCGTCACCGAGACAAACTGAACAAAGTTCTGAGGTCGACCTTGTAAAGATAACGATTCAGGTCTGTCTGCTGTTTACCTTTGCTCCTGTGCGCACTGACCTTCTCTCCACATTTATGTGTTTGTTTGTTTGTCTATCTAATCTTTTGGTTTTTAATTATAATGAGGTCGACCAGTTGTCTATTTATTATTTTTTTTACTACGCATCAAGCTGCGCTGCTTGTCTTTGCTCCTGTGTGCACGCGCACTCTCGCCTTTTCCACTTATTTTTATTTTTGATTTATTTTGTCAATTTTAAAAAAAATACGCATCGTGCTGTGCTGTTTGTGTTTGCTTGAGTGCATTCGCGCGCTCTCGCTTTCTCACTTTACAATTTTTTTGTTATTATTTATCTATTCCTGAGAGTTTATCTTATTTTTTATTTGTTTATTTAAATGAAGTCGACCAGTTGCCTGCCCTTCCTACCATTATCCGTCACCGAGACAAACTGAACAAAGTTCTGAGGTCGACCTTGTAAAGATAAGGATTCAGGTCTGTCTGCTGTTTACCTTTGCTCCTGCGCACACTGCCCTTCTCTCACATTTATGTGTTTGTTTGTTTGTCTATCTAATCTTTTGGGTTTTTATTTCTAATGAGGTCGACCAGTTGTCTATTTATTATTTTTTTTACTACGCATCAAGCTGCGCTGCTTGTCTTTGCTCCTGTGTGCTCGCGCACTCTCACCTTTTCCACTAATTTTTATTTTTGATTTATTTTTGATTTATTTTGTCAATTTTAAAAAAAAGTACGCATCGTGCTGTGCTGTTTGTGTTTGCTTGAGTGCATTCGCGCGCTCTCGCTTTCTCCACTTTACAATTTTTTTGTTATTATTTATCTATTCCTGAGAGTTTATCTTATTTTTTATTTGTTTATTTAAATGACGTCGACCAGTTGCCTGCCCTTCCTTCCATTATCCGTCACCGAGACAAACTGAACAAAGTTCTGAGGTCGACCTTGTAAAGATAAGGATTCAGGTCTGTCTGCTGTTTACCTTTGCTCCTGCGCGCACTGCCCTTCTCTCCTCATTTATGTGTTTGTTTGTTTGTCTATCTATTCTTTTGGGTTTTTATTTCTAATGAGGTCGACCAGTTGTCTATTTATTATTTTGTTTACTACGCATCAAGCTGCGCTGCTTTTCTTTGCTCCTGTGTGCTCGCGCACTCTCGTCTTTTCCACTTATTTTTATTTTTGATTTATTTTTGATTTATTTTGTCAATTTTTAAAAAAATACGCATCGTGCTGTGCTGTTTGTGTTTGCTTGAGTGCATTCGCGTGCTCTCGCTTTCTCCACTTTACAATTTTTTTGTTATTATTTATCTATTCCTGAGAGTTTATCTTATTTTTATTTGTTTATTTAA